>NC_014668.1:0-15347 GCF_030705265.1 Helicoverpa armigera | reverse complement strand
AATATTATTATTATTATTATATGAAAAATTATTACAAATGGTTTTATGTATAATTTAATTGATAAATTATTTATAAATATATATATATATATATTAAATATTTAATTTATTAATATTAATATTAATATAATAAATTATTAAAAAATTAATATAATTATATTAATATTTAGTTATATAAATTAATATACATTGTTTATTATTAATTTAGTTTTTAATATTAATATTATAAAAAGAAAGAAAGAGAAATTATTTAAAATTTAATAATTTATATTAAATATTTTAATATAAAAAAAAAAAAAAAAAAATCTATTTAAAAAAATTTACATATAAATAAAATTCTTTATGGTTTAATAATTTATTATAAATTTATTTTACATATAAATTTTAGTGTTAAATATTAATTATTTAAATAATAATTATTTATTTTGTAGTAATTAATATTAAAATATTTAAGAAATTAAGATTTAGTAATATTTAAATTAATAACAAATTTTGTGCCAGCAGTTGCGGTTAAACAAAAATTAAATTAAATTTTATTAGTAATTAATTAATAAATATTTTTATAATAAAAATTTTAAATTATTAGGTGAAATTTTAATTTAATTAAATTTTATATTTAAATTTATGATTTAATAAATTTTAAAAAAAAACTAGGATTAGATACCCTATTATTAAAATTTAAATTTATAATACTAAAATAGTAATTAATTATTTATTGAAACTTAAATAATTTGGCGGTATTTTAGTTCATTTAGAGGAATCTGTTTAATAATTGATAATCCACGAATAAATTTACTTAATTTAATATTTTGTATATCGTTGTTAAAAAAATATTTTTAAAAAAAATTAATATTTAAAAATTTTGAATTAATTTAAATCAGATCAAGATGCAGATTATAATTAAGAATATAATGGATTACAATAAATTTATTTATACCAATATTAATTTGTAATAATTAATTGAGGGTGGATTTAAATGTAATTTTATTTAATTTATTAAAATGATTAAAAATTAAAATATGTACATATTGCCCGTCACTTTCATATAATTATAATTTAATTATAATAAATTGAAATAAGTCGTAACAAAGTAGAGGTACTGGAAAGTGTTTCTAGAAAGAACAAATTAGAGCTTGATTTAAAGCATTTCATTTACATTGAAAAGATATTAAAAATTAATTAATTTGAGGGGGAAAAATTAATAATTTATAAATAATAAAAAAATTTTTAAATAAGAATAATTTAAAGGGGGGTTAAAGTATTTTTATTGAAAAAATTAATTATTTTATAGTGTAATAGTATTGTGAAAGAATTTTGAAATAATTGAAAATTTAAATTATTTAAAAGTAATTTTAATTTAATGTATCTTGTGTATCAGAGTTTATTAAAAATTTTTATTATATATTAAATTCTCGAATTTAAAAGAGATAATTAATTAATAAATTTATTGTAGCAAAAATATTTTAAATAATTAATTGGAAATGAAATGTTAATCGTTTTTAAATATATCTAGTTTTTTTAGAAAAAAATTTAATTTTATATTATCTTATAAAATTTTTAATTAATTAAAAATTTTATAAGATAATTTTATATTTTAGGGGATAAGCTTTAAATTAAATTTATATAAATTTTATTATTTAAAAATTGAAAATTATATGATTTATATTGTTAATAAATTTTAGTTTATTATAAATAATTTCATTGATAAATAAAATTTAAAATAAATTTTATATTTTTATAAAAAAAAAATTAAAAATAAAATTTGATTTAATATAATGATAAAATTAGTATACATATATAATATAATGTTTAATTTATATTTTTATTTAAAAAATAATTAAAAGGAATTCGGCAAAAATTTATATTCACTTGTTTATCAAAAACATGTCTTTTTGTAAATAATATAAAGTTTAATCTGCCCCCTGATTTAATTATTAAAGGGCTGCAGTATTTTGACTGTACAAAGGTAGCATAATCATTAGTCATTTAATTGATGACTTGTATGAAAGATTGGATGAAATATATACTGTTTTTTATTTATAATATAAAATTTAATTTTTTAGTTAAAAAGCTAAAATTAATTAAAAAGACGAGAAGACCCTATAGAGTTTTATAAATTATAATTATTAAGATTATTTATAAAATTAATAATTAAAATAATTTAATTTAATTTGTTGGGGGGACAAAAAAATAAAAATAACTTTTTTTTTATAAAACATAAATAAGTGAATAATTGATCCAATATTATTGATTATAAGAAAAAATTACCTTAGGGATAACAGCGTAATTTTTTTTTTTAGTTCATATAAAAAAAAGAGTTTGCGACCTCGATGTTGGATTAAGATAAAATTTAAATGCAGAAGTTTAAAATTTTTGATCTGTTCGATCATTAAAATCTTACATGATCTGAGTTCAAACCGGTGTGAGCCAGGTTGGTTTCTATCTTTTAAAATATAAAATATTTTAGTACGAAAGGATTAAATATTTAAATTAAATTTATATAATGAATGAATTTTATTAAATTTTATTTAAAAATATAATTAAAATAAATATATATATATATATATATATATCTAATTTTTAACTATTTTGGCAGAAAAATGTAATGATTTTAGAATTCATTTATATATAATTTAATTATATAGATAGTAAATGTTTATTTTAGATATTTATTTAATTATAATTGGATTATTAATTTTAATTGTGGGAGTTTTAATTGGTGTTGCTTATTTAACTTTATTAGAACGGAAGGTTTTAGGTTATATTCAAATTCGTAAAGGTCCTAATAAAGTAGGGTTTATAGGAATTTTACAGCCTTTTTCTGATGGTATTAAATTATTTACTAAAGAACAAACTTATCCTAATTTTTCTAATTATATTTGTTATTATTTTTCTCCTGTTTTAAGATTTATTTTATGTTTAATAATTTGAATATTAATTCCTTATTATTTTAATTTAGTTAGATTTAATTTAGGAATTTTATTTTTTTTATCTTGTACCAGATTAGGGGTTTATACAGTTATAGTTTCTGGTTGATCTTCTAATTCTAATTATGCTTTATTAGGAGGATTACGTGCTGTAGCTCAAACTATTTCTTATGAAGTTAGATTAGCTTTAATTTTAATATCTAGAATTGTAATAATTATAGATTTTAATTTATTAATATTTAGTTTATATCAAAGTATAATTTGATTTATTTTTTTAATATTTCCTTTAGGTTTGTGTTGAATAAGATCAAGATTAGCTGAAACTAACCGAACTCCATTTGATTTTGCTGAGGGTGAAAGAGAGTTAGTTTCTGGATTTAATGTAGAATATAGAAGTGGGGGGTTTGTTTTAATTTTTTTAGCTGAATATTCTAGAATTTTATTTATAAGTTTATTATTTACTTTAATTTATTTAGGGGGTTTTAACTTAAGAATTTTTTTTTATTTAAAATTAAGTTTAATTTCTTTTTTATTTGTTTGAGTTCGGGGTACTTTACCTCGTTATCGTTATGATAAATTAATATATTTATCTTGAAAGAGATATTTACCTGTTTCATTAAATTTTTTATTATTTTTTTTAGGGTTTAAGGTTTTTTTAATTTAAATTAATTATTTTTAGTATAAATTAATAGAATTATAATTCTTTCTTAAGTTTTCAAAACAAATGCTTTAACAAGCTCATTAATTAATATTTAATTAAAAATTAAATTATCTCAGTATTTTCCAATTAAAGGGTTAATAATAAAATAAGAAAAATATATGATAGTTAATAATTGTCCAACAATAATATATGGGTCTTCTACTGGTCGGGCTCCAATTCAAGTTAATAAAATAATAATAGTAATTATTGATCAAAATAATAATTGATTAATAGGGTAAAATTGAATACCTTGAATTTTTTTATTAAATGTAAAAGGTAAAATAATTAAAATAAGAATTGATATAACTAATGCAATTACTCCTCCTAATTTATTAGGAATTGATCGTAAAATTGCATAAGCAAATAAAAAATATCATTCTGGTTGAATGTGAACAGGAGTTACTAATGGATTTGCTGGGATAAAATTATCTGGATCTCCTAATAAATATGGGTTAGTTAAAGTTAAAATAGTTAATAAAAATAATAAAATAATAAATCCAATTAAGTCTTTAAATACAAAAAATGGATGGAAAGGGATTTTATCTAAATTTCTATTTAAACCTAAGGGGTTATTTGATCCTGTTTGGTGAAGAAATAATAAATGAATTATAGTTATTATTAAAATAATAAATGGTAAAAGAAAATGAAAAGTATAAAATCGAGTTAATGTTGCGTTATCTACTGCGAATCCCCCTCAAATTCAAGTTACAATTTTTACACCTAATGATGGGATAGCTGATAATAAATTTGTAATAACAGTAGCTCCTCAAAAAGATATTTGACCTCAAGGTAAAACATAACCTATAAATGCTGTTGCTATTAATAGAAATAAAATAATTACTCCTACTATTCAAGTATATTTTAAATTAAAAGATTCATAATAAATTCCTCGTCCAATATGTAAATATACACAGATAAAAAAGAATGAAGCTCCGTTAGCATGAAGGGTACGAATTAATCAACCGTAATTTACATTTCGACAAATATAATTTACTCTATAAAATGCTAATTCAATATTAGCAGTGTAATATATAGTTAAAAATAAGCCTGTTAAAATTTGAATAATTAAACATAAACCTAATAAAGATCCAAAATTTCATCAAGAAGAAATATTAGAAGGTCTTGGTATATCAATTAAAGAATTATTAATAATTTTTAAAATGGGATGTGTTTTTCGGATTATATAAAAGTTTTTATTTATCATTTAATTTAAAGAGGATCGTAATGGGCCATAATAAATATTAGTAATTTTTACTACTGCAATTAAAGTAATGAATAGGTAAATTACTAATATTGTTATAATTAGAAATGTTTGATTATTATATAATTTTCTTAAGTTAATTTTATTTTCATTATTAAAAAAAAAAATTAATTCTTTGAAATTATCTATATCAAAATTAGTTGATAAATTTATTCAATATATATTATTATAATAAATAAATTGAATTGTAATTAAAAATATAATTAAAAATAATCCAATTTTTTTTAAATTAAATGTCGGTTTAAATATTTCATTTGAGGCAATTCTTGAAACATAAATAAATAAAACTAATAAACCTCCTAAGAAAGTTAAAAATAAAATATAAGAAAATCAATAAGTTTTAATTAATATTCCCGTTATTAAACAAGATAATAATGTTTGAAATAAAATTATTAATCCTATAGAAAGAGGGTTATTTAATATATATATATAAATTGAGATTATAATCAATAAAATAGAAAAAATTATTTTTGTAATATCAAATCAAGGAATAGTTTAAATAAAATAATAATTTTGGAGATTATTGATAAAGATATTCTTTTTCTTTGAAGTTTTTAAAGTATATAACTTAACTTTGATTTACAAGACCAATATTTTTATTAAACTATAAAAACATAATGATAATTTTAAATATATGATTTATTTTTATTTTAATATTTATTATTGGTAATTTTATTTTTATTTCTAAAAATAAGCCTTTATTAATTGTTTTGTTAAGTTTAGAATTTATTGTATTAAGAATTTTTTTTTTTATATTAGTTTATTTAATAATAATTGATTATGATATATATATATTAATAGTATTTTTAGTTTTTTCAGTTTGTGAGGGGGCTTTAGGTTTATCAATTTTAGTTTCTATAATTCGTACTCATGGTAATGATTATTTTCGAAGATTTAATTTATTATAGAAATAATATTAAAAATTTATTAATTTATTATTTTATTAATTAAATGATAAAATTTTTATTTATATTAATTTTTATAATTCCTATATGTTTTATAAAAAATATATTTTGAATGGTTCAAATAATATTATTTTTATTAATATTTTTATTTATAAATTTAGGTATAAGATTAAATTTATTTTGTAATTTTAGATATATATTATCTTGTGATATTATATCTTATGGTTTAATTATATTAAGAATTTGAATTTCAGTTTTGATAATTATAGCAAGAGAAAATTTATATAAAATAAATTTTTTTTTAAATTTTTTTTTGTTTAATATTATTTTTTTATTAATTATATTATATTTAACTTTTAGTACTATAAATATATTTTTATTTTATTTATTCTTTGAAGGTAGATTAATTCCTACTTTAATATTAATTATTGGTTGAGGGTATCAACCTGAACGTATTCAAGCAGGAATATATTTATTATTTTATACTTTATTTGTATCTTTACCTTTATTAATAGGAATTTTTTATTTATATAATGAAATACAAAGTATAATAATTTATTTTTTAAAATTTATAAATTTAAATATTTATATATTATATTTTAGTATGATTATAGCTTTTTTAGTTAAAATACCTATATATTTTGTTCATTTATGATTACCAAAAGCTCATGTAGAAGCTCCAGTATCTGGTTCTATAATTTTAGCAGGGATTATATTAAAATTAGGAGGATATGGTTTATTACGTTTAATAATTTTTCTTCAAGAAATTAATTTAAAATTAAATTATATTTGAATTGTAATTAGATTAATTGGAGGATTTTATATTAGTTTGAAATGTTTTTCTCAAATTGATATTAAATCTTTAATTGCTTATTCTTCTGTAGCTCATATAAGAATTGTGATTAGAGGTATTATAGTAATAAATTATTGAGGATTTATTGGATCTTATATTTTAATAATTGGGCATGGATTATGTTCTTCTGGAATATTTTGTTTAGCTAATATTAGTTATGAACGATTACATAGACGAAGTTTATACATTAATAAGGGTATAATGAATTTTATACCTTCAATAAGATTATGATGATTTTTACTAATATCTTCTAATATAGCTGCTCCTCCCAGTTTAAATTTAATAGGGGAAATTAGTTTAATTAATAGATTAATAAGATGATCTTGGGTTTCAATATTTATGTTAATAATAATTTCTTTTTTTAGAGCTGGTTATAGATTATATTTATATTCTTTTGTTCAGCATGGTAAATATTATTCAGGAGTTTATAGATATTATACGGGAGTTTCTCGTGAATATTTAATATTAATTTTACATTGATTACCTTTAAATATTTTAATTATAAAAATTGATTATAGAATAATTTGATTTTATTTAAATAATTTAATAAAAATATTGATTTGTGGTGTCAAAAATATGAATAAAATTCATTTTAAATTATTAATAATATAAAATATTCAATTTGTTTTATTTCTTTTATTTTTTTATTTATAATAAGAATATTAAATTTTATTTTTATAATTTATTTTATTATAAATAAATTAGTTATTTTATTAGAATGAGAAATTATTTCTTTTAATTCAATTAGAATTGTTATATCTATTTTATTAGATTGAATATCTTTATTATTTATAATATTTGTATTTTTGATTTCTTCTGTTGTTATTTATTATAGAAAAAGATATATAAGTTCAGAATTAAATTTAATGCGATTTATTATTTTAGTTTTATTATTTGTATTTTCTATAATATTATTAATTATTAGTCCTAATATTATTAGAATTTTATTAGGTTGGGATGGTTTAGGTTTAGTATCTTATTGTTTAGTTATTTATTATCAAAATTTAAAATCTTATAATGCTGGAATATTAACCGCTTTATCTAATCGTATTGGTGATGTTCTTATTTTAATGGTAATTTCTTGAATATTAAATTATGGTAGTTGAAATTATATTTTTTATTTAGAATTCATAAATAATGATTGACAAATAAAATTTGTAAGAAGAATAATTATTATGGCTGCTATAACTAAAAGAGCTCAAATTCCTTTTAGATCTTGATTACCTGCAGCAATAGCAGCTCCAACTCCTGTTTCAGCTTTAGTTCATTCATCAACTTTAGTCACTGCTGGAGTTTATTTATTAATTCGATTTAATATATTATTATTAGATACTTTTTTTTTAAAGATATTATTATTATTATCTGGGTTAACTATATTTATAGCTGGTATTTCTGCTAATTATGAATTTGATTTGAAAAAAATTATTGCTTTGTCTACTTTAAGACAATTAGGTTTAATAATAAGAATTTTAAGAATAGGAATACCTGATTTGGCTTTTTTTCATTTATTAACTCATGCAATATTTAAAGCTTTATTATTTATATGTGCAGGTGTAATTATTCATTTAATAAATGATATACAAGATATTCGATTTATAGGGGGAATTTCTATATATATTCCTTTAACTACATTATGTATAAATATTTCAAATATAGCTTTATGTGGAATTCCTTTTTTAGCTGGATTTTATTCTAAGGATTTAGTTTTAGAAATAGTTAATTTTAGAACATTTAATTTAAGAATTTTTTTTTTATTTTATTTATCAACAGGATTAACAATATTTTATAGATTCCGTTTAGTTATGTATTTAATAATTAATGATTATAATTTAATAAGAATTTATAATTTATATGATGAGGATTATGTTATATTAAAAAGAATATTTATTTTATTATTTATAAGAGTTATTAGAGGAAGTTTTTTAAATTGAATAATTTTTCCTTATCCTTATATAATTTATTTACCTTTTAATATAAAAATAATAGTAATTTATGTTAGATTAATTGGAGGTATATTTGGTTATTTAGTTAGAAATATAAATATTTATTCAGTAAATAAATTTATTATAACTTATAATTTAAGAAATTTTTTAGGGATAATATGATTTATACCTAATTTATCTACTTATGGTTTAAATTATTATTTTCTTAAGTTTAGACAAAATTTAGTAAAAAATATTGATTTAGGTTGAAGAGAAATTTATAGAGGGTTTGGTATAATATCTATTATAAAAAAGAATTCTGTATTATATAATATTTATCAAATAAATAATTTTAAAATTTATTTATTTAGATTTGTTATTTGAATAGTAATTATTTTATTTATAATATTATTTAATATTTAAATTTAAATAGCTTATAAAATAGAGCATAATATTGAAGATATTAAGGAGATATATTTATCTTTAAATATTTATAAAAAAAATATTTTTATTTTTACAATGAAAATGTAAGGTTTTAAATAAACTATATAAATAAGAAATATTAATGGAATTTAACCACTAAAAATTAAGTTAGCAGCTTAATTTTAAACTTTATATTTCTATTTAATTGGAATTATTTATTCAATAATATCATTAACAGTGATATACCTCTATTTTGGTTTCAATTAATAAATATAATATTTATTAAATAAATAATTTTTTTAAATAAGGAGTTATTAATTAACTCTTTCTTTTAAGTCGAAATTAAATGCAATATTGCTTCTTATTTTAAGATAAATTATTTTTGTATAATATTTTTTGATTGCAAATCAAAGGTTTTAAATTAAACTATAATCCTAATTTGTTCAATTTAATATATTTTGATTTCATTCATGGTATAATCCAATTAATAAAATTAAAATAAAAAAAAAACTAATTTTTGTTCATAAAAAAAAGTTTACTAATTTAAATAATTTAATAATAGGGAAAATAAGAGCAATTTCTACATCGAAAATTAGAAAGATTACTGTAATTAGGAAGAAATGTAAAGAAAATGGAATTCGAGCAGATGATTTGGGGTCAAATCCACATTCAAATGGTGAACATTTTTCTCGATCTATATAAGTTTTTTTAGAAATAATAATAGATAAAAATATTATAATATTGGAAATTATTATGATAATTGTAAAAATATTTAATATTAAAATAATTATTTATATTAAAAATTTTTAAACTTTTTGATTGGAAGTCAAATATACTAAATATATTATATAAATAATTAATTTCCTCATCAATAAATAGAAATGTAAAGGAATAATCAAACTACGTCTACAAAATGTCAGTATCATGCTGCTGCTTCAAATCCAAAATGATGATTATTTGAAAAATGATTATTAATATGTCGGATTAAACAAATTAATAGAAATAATGTTCCAATAATAACATGAAGTCCATGAAATCCTGTTGCTATAAAGAATGTTGATCCATAAATTCTATCAGCAATAGTGAATGGAGCTTCAAAATATTCATAGGCTTGTAAAATAGTAAAATAAATTCCTAAAATAATTGTAATAAATAAACCTTGGGTTATTTGAGAGTTATTATTTTCTATAATAGCATGATGAGCTCATGTGACTGATACTCCTGATCTAATTAGAATAATGGTATTTAATAATGGAATTTGAAATGGATTAAATGGGGTAATTCTAGTAGGGGGTCAAATTGTTCCAATTTCAATATTAGGGGCAAGTCTTCTATGAAAGAAAGCTCAAAAAAAAGATACAAAAAAAAAAATTTCAGATACAATAAATAAAATTATACCTCATCGAAGACCTTTTGTTACTAATATAGTATGTTTACCTTGAAGTGTCCCCTCTCGGCATACATCTCGTCATCATTGATATATTGTTAAAATAACAATTAAATATCCTAAAATTAATAAATTTATGTTAAAATTATGAAATCATTTTACTATTCCAGTAACTAAAACTATAACTCCAATAGCTCCAGTTAAAGGTCAAGGTCTATAATCTACTAAGTGAAAGGGATGGTTAGAATTTTTCATTAATTTACTTCACTAGAATATAATGTACTTAAAATTGCAATTACATAAGATTGAATAACCGCAACGGCTGATTCTAAAATTAATAATAAAATTTGAATTATAACAAGAATTACAATAAAATATGATCTTATATTACATCCATTATTTCTTAGAAGGGTTATTAATAAATGTCCAGCAATTATATTAGCTGTTAATCGTACAGCTAAAGTTCCAGGTCGAATAATGTTTCTAATTGTTTCAATTAATACTATAAATGGTATTAAAATAGAAGGTGTTCCTTGAGGGATTATATGAATAAATATATGTTGAGAATTATTTAATCAACCATAAATTATAAATCTTAATCATAAAGGTAAAGAAATTGATAAAGATAATGTTAAATGACTAGTTCTTGTAAAAATATAGGGGAATAGTCCTAAAAAATTATTAAATAAGATAAAAGTAAATATGGAAATAAAAATAAAAGTTGATCCTTGAAAATAATTATTTTTTAATAAAGTTTTAAATTCATTATGTAATTTTAATAAAATAAAATTTCATAAAAAAAAATGTCGATTAGGAATTAATCAAAATGAGTATGGGATAAATATAATTCCTAGAATTGTTCTAATTCAATTAAATGGGATATTAAATAAATTAGTAGAGGGGTCAAAAATTGAAAATAAATTACTTATCATTTTCAATTGAAATTTTTGATTTTATTTTTAAAATTATTATTTTTATTAATATTTTTATTATTAAAAATATAGTAATTTATAATATTAAAAATTAAATAAATTATAATAAAAAAAATAAATGAAATTAATCAATTAATTGGTATTATTTGTGGGATAAAAGAATATTACTTAGTAATAATTTAAATTTGACATATTTATGTTATATATTTAACTAATTCTTTAATCATTAGAAGTAATTGCTAATTTACTATAAAATGGTTTAAGAGACCAGTACTTGCTTTCAGTCATCTAATGAAGAATAATTATTGATTCAATTAATAAAATTTTTAATTGAAATTCTTTCAATTACAATAGGTATAAATCTATGATTTGCTCCGCAAATTTCTGAACATTGACCATAAAAAATTCCAGGTCGATTAATAAAAAAATTAGTTTGATTAAGACGTCCAGGGTTTGCATCTACTTTTACACCTAATGATGGGATAGTTCAGGAGTGGATTACGTCTGTTGCTGTAACTATAATTCGAATTTGATTATTTATAGGTAAAACAATTCGATTATCAACATCTAATAATCGAAATCTATTAGAATTTATTTCATTAGAGGGAATTATATATGAATCAAATTCAATATTATGAAAATCTGAATATTCATAGCTTCAATATCATTGATGACCGATTGATTTTAAGGTAATTAATGGGTTATTTAATTCATCTAATAAATATAATAATCGTAATGATGGTAAAGCAATAAAAATTAAAGTAATTGCTGGTAAAATAGTTCAAATTAATTCAATTATTTGTCCTTCTAATAAAAATCGATTAATATATTTATTAAAAAATAAATTTGTTATTAAATAACCAACTAAAATTGTAATTATAATAAGGATAATTAAAGTATGATCGTGAAAGAAAATAATTTGTTCTATTAAGGGGGATGCTCCATTTTGTAAATTAAAATTTGATCATGTTGCCATTTCTAAAAAAAGGATAATCCTTTATAAATGGGGTTTAAATCCATTACATATAATCTGCCATATTAGAAATTACTTAAAATAGGTAGTTCATTATATGAATGTTCTGCTGGAGGTAAGTTTTGGTATCATTCAATTGATGAGGGTAAATTTAATGTAAATAAAGCAATTCGTTGATTAATTAAAGATTCTCAAATAATAATTAATATTATTATAATAGCCACTAAAGAAATATAAGATCCTAAAGATGAGATAATATTTCAAGAAATATAAGAATCTGGATAATCAGAATATCGTCGAGGTATACCTGCTAATCCTAAGAAATGTTGAGGGAAAAAAGTTAAATTTACTCCAATAAATATTGTGATAAATTGAATTTTTAATAAATAAGGATTTAAAGATAATCCAGTGAATAAAGGGTATCAATGAATAAATCCTCCTAAAATAGCAAATACTGCTCCTATAGATAATACATAATGAAAATGAGCCACTACATAATATGTATCATGTAATGTAATATCAATAGAAGAATTAGATAAAATTACTCCTGTTAATCCTCCAACAGTAAATAAAAATACAAATCCTAAACTTCATAAAATAGATGGGGAGTAATTAATTTGAGTTCCATGAAAAGTAGCTAATCAACTAAAAATTTTAATTCCTGTTGGTACTGCAATAATTATAGTAGCTGATGTGAAATAAGCTCGAGTATCAATATCTATACCAACTGTAAATATATGGTGAGCTCATACAATAAATCCTAATAATCCAATAGCTAATATAGCATAAATTATCCCTAAACAACCAAATGTTTCTTTTTTTCCTCTTTCTTGGGAAATAATGTGAGAAATTATACCAAATCCTGGTAAAATTAAAATATATACTTCTGGATGGCCAAAAAATCAAAATAAATGTTGATATAAAATAGGATCACCTCCTCCAGCAGGATCAAAAAAAGATGTATTAAGGTTTCGATCTGTTAAAAGTATAGTAATAGCACCTGCTAAAACTGGTAATGATAATAATAATAAAAATGCAGTAATTCCTACAGCTCAAATAAATAATGGTATTTGATCAAAAGATAAGCTATTTAATTTTATATTAATAATAGTAGTAATAAAATTAATTGCTCCTAAAATAGATGAGATTCCAGCTAAATGTAAAGAAAAAATAGCTAGGTCTACTGATCTTCCTCCATGTGCAATATTAGATGAAAGTGGGGGGTAAACTGTTCATCCTGTTCCTGCTCCATTTTCTACAATTCTTCTTGAAATAAGTAAAGTTAAAGAAGGGGGAAGTAATCAAAAACTTATATTATTTATTCGGGGGAAAGCTATATCAGGGGCTCCTAATATTAAAGGTACAAGTCAATTACCAAATCCACCAATTATAATTGGTATAACTATAAAAAAAATTATAATAAAAGCATGAGCTGTAACAATAGTATTATAAATTTGATCATCTCCAATTAAAGATCCAGGATTACCTAATTCTGCTCGAATTAATAAACTTAAAGAAGTTCCTACTATTCCTGCTCAAATTCCAAAAATAAAATATAATGTTCCAATATCTTTATGATTTGTTGAATAAAGTCATTTTCGCTAATAAAATGGCTGAGTTTAAGCGATAAATTGTAAATTTATTAACGAGATTTTTCTCTTTTATTAAAAATAAATTTAGTCTTATATTCATTTATAATGATATAAAATTGCAAATTTTAAGGAATAAATATTATTTATTAAGGCTTAAAGAATATTTCTTTATAAATAATTTTGAAGATTATTAGTTTAATTTAACTTAAAACCTTCTTTAATAAAAAAAAAATGTTCTTAAAATTATTCCTATTACAGAAATAAAAGATAAAAAATTAATTATTATAAAATAATTATTTTTAATAAAAATTTTAAATCATTTTATTTTTAAATAGTTAAATATAAAAGCAGAATAAGTAATTCGAATATAATAAAATAATATAATTAATCTTATTATTATAAATAATAAAGTTAATAAATATATATTATTATTAATTAAAAAATTAATAATAATTCATTTAGGAAAAAATCCAATAAATGGTGGTAATCCACCAAGAGAAAGAAAATTAATTAGTAAATTAATTTTAATTAAAAAATTTATATTGTTAATAAATAATTGGTTAATAAAATATATATTTAATATATGAAATAAAAAACATATAATTGTAATTATAAAAGAATATAAAAAAAAATAAAATATTCATAAAGTTTGACTAATTATAATTGCACTTACTATTCATCCTAAATTATTAATTGAAGAGAAAGCTATTAATTTACGTAAAGAAGTTTGATTTAATCCTCCAATTGCTCCAATAATAATATTGAAAATAATAATAATAATAATAAAATTTTTATTGAAACAATAAGAAAGAATAATTATAGGGGTAATTTTTTGTCAAGTTATTAAAATAAATCTATTAAATCATGATAATCCTTCAATAATATTGGGGAATCAAAAATGAAAGGGAGTTCTTCCTATTTTTATTAATATAGAAGAATTTATTATAATTAGAATAAAATTATTTATTTCAAAATTTTTTATTAAAATTAATATTATTAAAATTGTAAATAAAAAATTAATAGAAGCAATAGTTTGAGTTAGAAAATATTTTAATGAAGCTTCTGATGCTAATAAATTATTTGAGTTAGAAATGAGGGGGATAAATCTTAGAAGATTAATTTCTAATCCAATTCAACAACCAAATCATGTATTAGATGAAATAGAGATAAATGTACTAAAAAATAAAATAAATAAAAAAAATATTTTATTAGAATTAAATAAAAAAATCTAAAATAAGAAATTATTTCTATTAAGAAATTTAAGTTCAAAAATTATATTTTAGTGTAAGATGCACAATAGTTTTTGATACTATTAGATATAGTTTAATTCTATAAAATATAATAAAGGTAAATATTTACTTAATTTATCCTATCAGAATAACCCTTTAATCAGGCACTTTATTTTTAAAAAAAAGGGATTTCCTTTATAGTTGGGGTATGAACCCAAAAGCTTAAATTTAGCTTATTTTTAA
>NC_087150.1:100000-117500 GCF_030705265.1 Helicoverpa armigera | reverse complement strand
CAATCTCGTGCGGCTCGAAGCCGCCGGTCCCTCTAAGAAGAATTTTAATACGTCGCCAGTGAGTTGCGTGACACGTGGCCACGCACACCTAAATGACGACGCCTATTTAGCAGGCTAGAGTCTCGTTCGTTACCGGAATTAACCAGACAAATCGCTCCACCAACTAAGAACGGCCATGCACCACCACCCACCGAATCAAGAAAGAGCTGTTAATCTGTCAATCCTTCCGGTGTCCGGGCCTGGTGAGATTTCCCGTGTTGAGTCAAATTAAGCCGCAGGCTCCACTCCTGGTGGTGCCCTTCCGTCAATTCCTTTAAGTTTCAGCTTTGCAACCATACTCCCCCCGGAGTCCAAAATCTTTGGTTTCCCGGAAGCTGCCCGCCGAGCCATTGTAGTAACGTCGGCGGATCGCTAGATGACATATTTACGGTTAGAACTAGGGCGGTATCTAATCGCCTTCGAACCTCTAACTTTCGTTCTTGATTGATGAAAACACCTTTGGCAAATGCTTTCGCTGATGTTCGTCTTGCGACGATCCAAGAATTTCACCTCTAACGTCGCAATACGAATGCCCCCAGTTATCCCTATTAATCATTACCTCGGAGTTCTGAAAACCAACAAAATAGAACCGAGATCATATTCTATTATTCCATGCACGAAATATTCAAGCAGCATTTTGAGCCCGCTTTGAGCACTCTAATTTGTTCAAAGTAAAATTGTCGGCCCACCTCGACACTCACCGAAGAGCACCGCGATAGGATTTTGATATTGAACCGGCGTATTACCGCCGGCTCACCGACGATATGCTCCGCAGACGTGTCAGTATCACCGCGGATGCGGTGCACCGACAGCGCGGCGCACAAATGCAACTACGAGCTTTTTAACCGCAACAATTTTAGTATACGCTATTGGAGCTGGAATTACCGCGGCTGCTGGCACCAGACTTGCCCTCCAATTGTTCCTCGTTAAAATATTTAAAGTGTACTCATTCCGATTACGAGGCCTCGTAAGAGTCCCGTATCGTTATTTTTCGTCACTACCTCCCCGTGCCGGGAGTGGGTAATTTGCGCGCCTGCTGCCTTCCTTGGATGTGGTAGCCGTTTCTCAGGCTCCCTCTCCGGAATCGAACCCTGATTCCCCGTTACCCGTGACAACCATGGTAGTCGCAGAAACTACCATCGAAAGTTGATAAGGCAGACATTTGAAAGATGCGTCGCCGGTACTGGACCATGCGATCGGCAAAAGTTATCCAGATTCATCAAAATTAACGACTTCGGACGCGAGGCCCTCCGTCGATTGGTTTTGATCTAATAAAAGCACTCATCCCATCACTGGTCAGAGTTCTGATTGCATGTATTAGCTCTAGAATTACCACAGTTATCCAAGTAACTGAGTAAGATCTAAGGAACCAAAACTGATATATTGAGCCATTCGCGGTATCGCCTTAATACGGCTTGCACTGAGACATGCATGGCTTAATCTTTGAGACAAGCATATAACTACTGGCAGGATCAACCAGGGAGCTTCTTTTGTTTATAAGGAAAAACCTCTACCGCGCGCGCGCCACCGACGGTGTCCGCCGGCTGCGCGCGCGCACGATCTAGGTCCTCCCTCGTCCCGGGCGTTCGCGATCGTTACAATACGCGAACGGCACCGGGCGAGCTCTGAAATGTTTTGGTGTGTAACCGATGGTGCACAACACGACAACAATGTTGAGTGCTGCGCGCCACCTGGTTCTAAGCGCGCTCGCACGTCTGAACGGGTAATGTCTCAACTCGTCACAGACGCGACTCGCACGACGAGGGCGTTGACGCCCCGATGATGAACGTTCGTAACGAGACTGAATGTTCACGTGTGTAAAATCTGTTGACACGATCGCGAGACATCCATGCACGATTACGCCCGGATTCTATAGAGCGCCTCACATATAACTTTTGTATTGTTCGAATCGACGCGAAGCACACTGTTGACACGCGTCCGAGCGTCTGGTACAGTGTACTGTCGCGTCTCATCATGCAAAATAATTAATACGACCGTTCTCGTCCGGACACGCATAAGACACGATCCGTCGGTCGACACAGTTCATTCAACAACTACATATTCACTACAAAACGACGAAGTCTTTGGCGTCGAACATAGCCCCAACTACATTATTGTATTATAAAAATAACACTGGAAAAGTGTACATCAACCACCAGATGAGCACACACAACTTGTGTATTTCATAAAATACAACATGTAGACGAGCGCTGCCCGTCGTCGCACAACACCGTCGTCGTCGTAGCAAGTAGCGCGTTTTGCACGTCGAAGCGAATGCGCCTGCGCGGATCGTCTGTTACAACGACCGAACTGACGCTTCGCTTGACAATAGTGTGTCGCTGAGAATCCACACTATCGGTGGAGACGATCCGTATCTAGTGTCATGTCATGTCGTATATGTACATATGTCAATGTCAATGTCATGTGAGGTGCACCCTACCCTACCCTCCCTCCCTCCGTCAGTCACACCCTTAACCTCTCCCTCCCCCCCACTGGTATTTTTTAAATCTCACAACTTTCTATGGTGTGGGGTTCGCGGGAGATGAGTGGGCGTGGGGTGGGGAGGGGGGTGGGGAGTATGTGGAGGTATTGGGTTGTGTACCAAAAACAAAAATGTATTATATTCCTGTGTCTCTGTCGCCCTTCCCCGTGACACCCTCTCCCCTCAACCCTCACCCGGTCCCCTTGCCCCTCCCGCATTGTTTTGTATTATAGTTTTATTGTTTGTATATTATACATAGATTGATTGGTCGGTCGGTCGGTTTTGACACGACATGAAAGGGCACGGGCGGGGTGGGGTGGGGTTGTTGAGAGGAAGGGACTTAAAAATTAATAGGCTATTCAACGCACAGCGTCCGTTCGAATCTGTGTCCTCTAGTGGTGTGTGGATTATTGTTTACGTTATAACACGCGCGTCGCGAGCCAGTCGCGTCTTGCGTTTACACGTTAATGATCCTTCCGCAGGTTCTACGGAAACCTTGTTACGACTTTTACTTCTAAATGATCAAGTTTGGTCAACTTCCCAGCAACGCCGACGGCCGTGAAGCCACCGCGTGTCGGTCCGAAGACCTCACTAAATCATTCAATCGGTAGTAGCGACGGGCGGTGTGTACAAAGGGCAGGGACGTAATCAACGCGAGCTTATGACTCGCGCTTACTAGGAATTCCTCGTTTATGGGGGATAATTGCAAACCCCAATCCCCAGCACGAAGGAGTTTCAGCGGGTTGCCCGGGCCTCTAGGCCAGGGAGAACATGCTGATTCCTTCAGTGTAGCGCGTGCGGCCCAGGACATCTAAGGGCATCACAGACCTGTTATTGCTCATCTCGTGCGGCTCGAAGCCGCCGGTCCCTCTAAGAAGAATTTTAATACGTCGCCAGTGAGTTGCGTGACACGTGGCCACGCACACCTAAATGACGACGCCTATTTAGCAGGCTAGAGTCTCGTTCGTTACCGGAATTAACCAGACAAATCGCTCCACCAACTAAGAACGGCCATGCACCACCACCCACCGAATCAAGAAAGAGCTGTTAATCTGTCAATCCTTCCGGTGTCCGGGCCTGGTGAGATTTCCCGTGTTGAGTCAAATTAAGCCGCAGGCTCCACTCCTGGTGGTGCCCTTCCGTCAATTCCTTTAAGTTTCAGCTTTGCAACTACTCCCCGGAGTCCAAAATCTTTGGTTTCCAAGCTGCCCGCCGAGCCATTGTAGTAACGTCGGCGGATCGCTAGATGACATATTTACGGTTAGAACTAGGGCGGTATCTAATCGCCTTCGAACCTCTAACTTTCGTTCTTGATTGATGAAAACACCTTTGGCAAATGTTGCTGATGTTCGTCTTGCGACGATCCAAGAATTTCACCTCTAACGTCGCAATACGAATGCCCCAGTTATCCCTATTAATCATTACCTCGGAGTTCTGAAAACCAACAAAATAGAACCGAGATCATATTCTATTATTCCATGCACGAAATATTCAAGCAGCATTTTGAGCCCGCTTTGAGCACTCTAATTTGTTCAAAGTAAAATTGTCGGCCCACCTCGACACTCACCGAAGAGCACCGCGATAGGATTTTGATATTGAACGGCGTATTACCGCCGGCTCACCGACGATATGCTCCGCAGACGTGTCAGTATCACCGCGGATGCACCGACAGCGCGGCGCACAAATGCAACTACGAGCTTTTTAACCGCAACAATTTTAGTATACGCTATTGGAGCTGGAATTACCGCGGCTGCTGGCACCAGACTTGCCCTCCAATTGTTCCTCGTTAAAATATTTAAAGTGTACTCATTCCGATTACGAGGCCTCGTAAGAGTCCCGTATCGTTATTTTCGTCACTACCTCCCCGTGCCGGGAGTGGGTAATTTGCGCGCCTGCTGCCTTCCTTGGATGTGGTAGCCGTTTCTCAGGCTCCCTCTCCGGAATCGAACCCTGATTCCCCGTTACCCGACAACCATGGTAGTCGCAGAAACTACCATCGAAAGTTGATAAGGCAGACATTTGAAAGATGCGTCGCCGGTACTGGACCATGCGATCGGCAAAAGTTATCCAGATTCATCAAAATTAACGACTTCGGACGCGAGGCCCTCCGTCGATTGGTTTTGATCTAATAAAAGCACTCATCCCATCACTGGTCAGAGTTCTGATTGCATGTATTAGCTCTAGAATTACCACAGTTATCCAAGTAACTGAGTAAGATCTAAGGAACCAAAACTGATATATTGAGCCATTCGCGGTATCGCCTTAATACGGCTTGCACTGAGACATGCATGGCTTAATCTTTGAGACAAGCATATAACTACTGGCAGGATCAACCAGGGAGCTTCTTTGTTTATAAGGAAAATTCTACCGCGCGCGCGCACCGACGGTGTCCGCTGGCTGCGCGCGCGCACGATCTAGGTCCTCCCTCCGGGCGTTCGCGATCGTTACAATACGCGAACGGCACCGGGCGAGCTCTGAAATGTTTTAAGGTGTGTAACCGATGGTGCACAACACGACAACAATGTTGAGTGCTGCGCGCCACCTGGTTCACAAGCGCGCTCGCACGTCTGAACGGGTAATGTCTCAACTCGTCACAGACGCGACTCGCACGACGAGGGCGTTGACGCCCCGATGATGAACGTTCGTAACGAGACTGAATGTTCACGTGTAAAATCTGTTGACACGATCGCGAGACATCCATGCACGATTACGCCCGGATTCTATAGAGCGCCTCACATATAACTTTTGTATTGTTCGAATCGACGCGAAGCACACTGTTGACACGCGTCCGAGCGTCTGGTACAGTGTACTGTCGCGTCTCATCATGCAAAATAATTAATACGACCGTTCTCGTCCGGACACGCATAAGACACGATCCGTCGGTCGACACAGTTCATTCAACAACTACATATTCACTACAAAACGACGAAGTCTTTGGCGTCGAACATAGCCCCAACTACATTATTGTATTATAAAAATAACACTGGAAAAGTGTACATCAACCACCAGATGAGCACACACAACTTGTGTATTTCATAAAATACAACATGTAGACGAGCGCTGCCGTCGTCGCACAACACCGTCGTCGTCGTAGCAAGTAGCGCGTTTTGCACGTCGAAGCGAATGCGCCTGCGCGGATCGTCTGTTACAACGACCGAACTGACGCTTCGCTTGACAATAGTGTGTCGCTGAGAATCCACACTATCGGTGGAGACGATCCGTATCTAGTGTCATGTCATGTCGTATATGTACATATGTCAATGTCAATGTCATGTGAGGTGCACCCTACCCTACCTCCCTCCTCCGTCAGTCACACCCTTCCTCCCCTCCCACTGGTATTTTTTTAAATCTCACAACTTTCTATGGTGTGGGGTCGCGGGAGATGAGTGGGCGTGGGGGAGGGGAGGGAAGGGGTGGGGAGTATGTGGGAGGTATTGTTGTGTACCAAAAACAAAAATGTATTATATTCCTGTGTCTCTGTCGCCCTTCCCCGTGACACCCTCCCTCACCTCTCCTCACCCGGTCCCTTGCCCTCCCCGCATTGTTTTGTATTATAGTTTTATTGTTTGTATATTATACATAGATTGATTGGTCGGTCGGTCGGTTTTGACACGACATGAAAGGGCACGGGGCGGGGTGGGGTGGGTTGTTGAGGGTAGGAAGGACTTAAAAATTAATAGTATAACCTGGACGCGGCCAGTTCGTCGTAAGCTGAGTGACAGTTGTGATTTATTGTAGACATTTGACATGTGTATTATTTGCTTGTCAAATCGTTGGTTCATTACTGTCATAGTGTCATATTTTGTTGACAAGTCGCTATACATACCTATATAAACTGTCGAGCCCTGCATACTGAATACACTATATCACAGGAAATAATATATAAAGTAATACCTACCTTAGATTTTTAATTTTAGTAAATTGTGTACCTAACTATTGACTATTTAGTATAGTGACTATATGTAATTGTGTATGTAATATTATGATAACTATGTTAAAAGAATAATATTCGACAATAATTGTTCTGAGCTTTGATAGCCTGAAACACATGACATGTTTCAATAAACCCAGTTCGGGTGGTCCCTATGTTTTTTTATTTATTTTTTAAAATTAGATCAGTCTTAATATGGGTTATTCGTTGCCTGTATGTATGTATGTGTATCTGTATTATAAATGAATGATACCTATAATAAAAATAATATTGAAATAACAAGTGTTCACGTACATGATATTATGTTTAGTGAACAGATCAATATAAGCGAGTTGGCAGAGTCGTTTGTAGTTTTACATAAGTAGGTAATTTTCCTCCAACTTGAATGTATGTATATATATATACCTATAACAATAATAATGGTATTGTTTATTTATTTATTATGTTAATTAAATTTTATTAATAACTATGTAAGTGGTTATACATATATTTCATTTTGCTTATAGAAAGAGAAGAGAAATTATACTTTAAGTTTATAGCGCCCCGTTCGTGTATTATACTAGAAACAAAACTAAACACTGTACACAACACATATTGTGTGCGTGTAACAGACGCACAAACGACATCGTCCTCGGACGAATCACCTGGCGTAGGGCTGAGTCTCAACAGATCGCAGCACGACGCTGCTCTACCGAGCACAACACCCCGCCAGGAACGGAAGTCGTCTACAGACTATTCCGAGCCCCGACATCGAACTGAGGTAAATTCGGACCTTCGGAGCCGTGATGCACGCGTTAAGCGGACAGCATCGATCTCCGCGATCCAAATGGCTTCGACGTCGCACCTCACGTGGTGAAGCGCGACTAGTAAAGTCACATTGTTTAGAGCCTCCCGACTCGGGGCTCCACAGTGAGCATATCCTTGCCGGATTCGGCTAGGCTGGCTTCGGCCTTAGAGGCGTTCAGGCATAATCCCGCGGATGGTTCGCACCACCGGCCGCTCGGCCGAGTGCATGAACCAAATGTCCGAAACTGCGGTTCCTCTCGTACTGAGCAGTATTACTATCGCAACGACAAGCCATCAGTAGGGTAAAACTAACCTGTCTCACGACGGTCTAAACCCAGCTCACGTTCCCTTTGATGGGTGAACAATCCAACGCTTGGCGAATTTTGCTTCGCAATGATAGGAAGAGCCGACATCGAAGGATCAAAAGCAACGTCGCTATGAACGCTTGGCTGCCACAAGCCAGTTATCCCTGTGGTAACTTTTCTGGCACCTCTTGCTAAAACTCTTTATACTAAAGGATCGATAGGCCGTGCTTTCGCAGTCCTATGCGTACTGAACATCTGGATCAAGCCAGCTTTTGCCCTTTTGCTCCACGCGAGGTTTCTGTCCTCGCTGAGCTGGCCTTAGGACACCTGCGTTATTCTTTGACAGATGTACCGCCCCAGTCAAACTACCCGCCTGGCAGTGTCCTCGAACCGGATCACGCGGGAGTACGGCGACGAGCGTTGCCGCCACGTCGCCACGCACGCTTGAACACACCGTGCGCCCGCCGATATTATCGACCGCGCACCGCTTCCGCCAACCGTAAGTAATGAAACAATGAAAGTAGTGGTTTTTCAGCGACGATCGCGCGAACGATCTCCCACTTATGCTACACCTCTCATGTCTCCTTACAATGCCAGACTAGAGTCAAGCTCAACAGGGTCTTCTTTCCCCGCTGATTCTCCCAAGCCCGTTCCCTTGGCTGTGGTTTCGCTAGATAGTAGATAGGGACAGTGGGAATCTCGTTAATCCATTCATGCGCGTCACTAATTAGATGACGAGGCATTTGGCTATTTTAACGCCTATTCACTTGCCAGCGTCCTTAGTGACTACTTTCGTAATCATCATGGATTGTTGTGGCGGGACTCCCACTGTCCCCGTACCGCCACCAAGCGAAAGACATTGCGCCAGTGGGATCTTAAGGCGACATGGTCTGGATGTTACAAAAAATCAACGGGTAAGACTCATGGGAGCTCTTGACCATGTCATGGGCCCGGCGTCGCCCCTATACCACAGGAACCCGAACACTCGCTCCCCGCCCTACTCAATTCGGGTGGTCATGCGGTTAAACCTCGTCCAGTTCATGTGAGAACCTCTTAGCACCAATGACGGGATGCCGGAGAAAACACCTTCATCTAGCCCGACCAAGCTCTTCAGTTCTTTATAAGAGCCGAGGCTCCAAACGCCACGCCAGGAAATAGTGCATGACGTGGCACGGACGCTCTGTTTACAAGGCAAATCCAACAAGGCAGCTACCTTCTCAACAAGTTCATCATGATTCCCGTATTTACTACGTTTCTCACGATGAAGCTCATCAAGAGGCCGCTGCCCAGAGACTACCTGTGCATCCACTATCACGCCCACCCCATTCCTAGACGCAACAATGTCAGGCTTTCTCAGGCCCAATGAGGTCCTGATATGAGGCTCCTTCAGCACGTTCCACCCTTTGTCCACCATGGCAGAGCTGACGACGTCCACAATGCAATTATGGCGCTCTATACGTCCACCGTGCGTTCTGTGACACTGCTGGATGGTATGTGCCGTCGTCTCCCTAACCATGCAACCTGCACGGCAGTTCAACTCCGACAGTATACCCTCCCTGCGCCCACGCGAGTTACGCACCCGAGACGGGAGCGCATTCACATGGGTGTGCACGAACTGCACGAAATCGCGGCATACTGCGTATCGCTCCGCATCCACTTCGTGGACGCGGCCACACGTGGAGACTCCCTTGAAGCCATCCACCGATGCATGTTTCACGCCAATATCGCGGTCGTCCGCCCCCAGACTTGGGGCTTTCGCTGAATTTGAGGAACTGCCTATCGGCCCACCTCAGTTTCCGGATCCTTTCGGATCTGGCGGCGGCTCTGGCCACTGACCACCGCGACGAGTTCAAGCGACCGAACCTCTTAATAATGAGATCCGGTACGCACGTCCTCAACGATGGGATCGCTGCCGCCGTCCTGGTCCCTGCGTAAGTACCCAACAGGCACATCCTTCGGGAGCCTCAACCACCCCTCACGCACTGGATCGGACGTCGAGCAATTTCAACCTCTCATCCGTAATGTTTCCCAGCACCAGACACGCGAATCAGGTGTTCCGATTTCTAGCCGCTGCTGCGGCTGAGGTGCCTTTGATGTTGTTCAAGGCATTTTGATGTCATGCTCTAACGTCACGCATCCAGACGCCCGGAACTACACCAAGATAGCGCCATCGTTCCACGCAGGTCACCAACCATCGCTTCCCCACCTAACGCGGTCGCTAAGGTAATGCAGCTTGCGCTTCCCATCAGGCACCATCGACAAGACAGCGCTGCGTGACTGACGAAGATCCATCGTCCGCTGTGCTCCACACACTGTCTATGGACGTCTGCATCCCAACCTTTGATCCCGCAAGCAGGACCAGGTCATCAGCATAAGCCAAAGCTGAAACTCGCTCAGACTCCAGCCCATAACCGACTCCCTGCGGCAGGGATGCGAGAATGGCGTCCATCGCCATGTTAAAGAGCAAAGGTGACAACGGGTCTCCCTGGCGAACTCCCTGTCCGACTCTTGCAGGACCGCTGCGGGTTCCATTCACATCCAAGACAGTCTCAGACGTGGCATACAACCTCGCGACGTAGTTGCAGAAACCATCGGGCAGACCTCTTTCCGTCAGGACTTCGATAAGTGCCGTATGAGACACCGTATCGAATGCCTTCGCGAAGTCCAGCACTGCCACATGGCACTCCCTCAACTTCTTCCTGCAGTCTCCCAGCACAGCGTCCAGCACAGCCGAATTCTCGAGTGTGCCGTCGGCGCGGATAAATCCGCGTTGTCGGAGGGCAGCATGCCTCCAGCCTGCGCGCCAATACCGAGTGCATGTGCCTGAGAGGCACCGACGCGATCGAGATCGGCCGATACTCCCCAGGGCAAGCAGGCACCTCAGTCTTGGGCACGAAGACCGTCCGGCAGCCCCTAAGTCTTTCAGGGACCTCACCAGCCATCATCCACGCATTAAATATTTCCGCCTGAGTTGCAGATGGAACTCTATTCCAGGCCCCTGGGAGAATACCGTCAGGGCCCGGAGCCGACGCATTGTCGACACGGCATGCCTTCACCTCTTCCGAAGTGAACGGCACCCACAGCTGCGAAAAGTCGCGGGCTCCCCCGTACTGTTCTATTCGCTTTAAAGCAAGTAGAACCTCCGGTGTGGCATCCGACACAGCCTCCATCACTGGTCGCCAAAGCTTCCAGCTCCGCGAGACTATGTCTTATCCCCGGCTATCCCCTCCGCAGCGCCCTTGGTCTGCAGGTCTTATAAAGTTCCTGCAGCGTACTCTATTCTGCGCTGCTTGCGTGCAGATAACCGTGCTGATGCAGCTTGTGCCATCGCCGGTGTCCTCCCTGCTTGCTGCGCCTATCCTACACTGCCCCTGCTTCCGCCTCCCCAAGGAGGTCTTCCACAATTCCAGCATGGTCTACATGGATTTCAGGGTCTTGCAGCGCAGAGGACCGTCTTCAGTATCCCACCCTTCGCTAGCTCTGGCATCGTGCCTTCGACAGCGTTGCTGGTGCCCTATCGGCGATTCCGCCTGGCGTAGGGCTGAGAAACCATCGCAGTACGACGTACTCGACGACTCCCGCCGGTACCGAGAGCGCCCAAAGAAGGCAACTCCTCATAAGCTCACTGTTCATGGCGCTGCCTCCACCAGCCAGACGCGCCTCCGTGGTGAGGGAGCCTCCACCATTCGGCCGGCCGCGGCCGCTCATGAACCTGCGGTTCCCCGTCTGATCGAGCCATCAGGGCCGCTACCTTCTACAACAATTTTGCTTCGCAATGATAGGAAGAGCCGACATCGAAGGATTCGCTAACAAGCCGTGGGGCTAAAGGATCGATAATCCCTATACGCAACATCAACACCAACCGAGATAGTCACGAGATTGCGCCTCTCGTTGACGGTCGGCTTCCATCGTGTGCGACAGCGAGCAGAAGGCTTCAGACTCAAGATCCTATTTTGCTCGACAGGCACCTAAGGTTAGGGCATTTACTAAAGAGAGTCATAGTTACTCCCGCCGTTTACCCGCGCTTGCTTGAATTTCTTCACGTTGACATTCAGAGCACTGGCAGAAATCACATTGCGTCAACACCCGCGAGGGCCATCGCAATGCTTTGTTTTAATTAGACAGTCGGATTCCCTTGTCCGTGCCAGTTCTGAGCTGACCGTTGAACGGCGGTCGTACAGAACCGCGCCGATCGCGCACGAGACGAAACCGACACGGCCTTACGGCTAGGAAGATCCGCGGAAGGCCGGAACGCGGGTCCGGATTCCGCCCCAGCGCCCCGAGAGACGCCAGAGCATCGACCAGGCCCGGCACCGGCCGCATCCGCTTCCCGTCCAAACCCGACACGCCCCGGTCCTCAGAGCCAATCCTTATTCCGAAGTTACGGATCCAATTTGCCGACTTCCCTTACCTACATTATTCTATCGACTAGAGGCTCTTCACCTTGGAGACCTGCTGCGGATATGGGTACGAACCGGCGCGACATCTCCACGTACATCCCTCACCTGAATTTTCAAGGTCCGCAGAGAGTATCCGGACACCGCCGCAATGGGTGCTCTTCGCGTTCCGAACCATATCTCCCTTCTATAGGATTCCATGGAACTCGAACGCTCAGGCAGAAAAGAAAACTCTTCCCGGACCTCTCGGCGGCGTCTTCAGGCCACTTTGGGTTACCCGTCGAACACTCGCTGTAAAACGAGGGAACGATTATTGAAACGGTTCCGCTGCCGGGTTCCGGAATAGGAACCGGATTCCTTTCGCTCAAAGGGCGTTATTTATCCATTCGAACACACATAGACAAGTATATGATATCGTTTTGAAAAAAACACGCCACATCGACATAAGATTTCTCCTTGAGCTTAGGATCGACTGACTCGCGAGCAACTACTGTTCACGCGAAACCCTTCTCCACGTCAGTCCTCCAGGGCCTCGCTGGAGTATTTGCTACTACCACCAAGATCTGCACCGACGGAGGCTCCAAGCGGGCTCACGCCCAGACCCTTCTGCGCTCTCCGCCGCGCACGTCCTACTCGTTACGGCTTAATGACGTCACAAAGAACGTCGCACATGCCCGTAACGGTAGTGTATAGGCAAAACGCTTCAGCGCCATCCATTTTCAGGGCTGGTTGCTTCGGCAGGTGAGTCGTTGCACACTCCTTAGCGGATTCCGACTTCCATGGCCACCGTCCTGCTGTCATGAGCGACCAACGCCTTTCATGGTGTCCCATGAGCGTTTTTTAGGCGCCTTAACACTACGTTTGGTTCATCCCACAGCGCCAGTTCTGCTTACCAAAATTGGCCCACTTGGCACCGTCATCAGATCTCCGGCTTCATCGTTCGAGTAAGCCGGAGTACTCACCCATTTAAAGTTTGAGAATAGGTTGAGGTCGTTTCGGCCCCAATGCCTCTAATCATTCGCTTTACCGGATGAGACTGTTCAAATCGACGCCAGCTATCCTGAGGGAAACTTCGGACGGAACCAGCTACTAGATGGTTCGATTAGTCTTTCGCCCCTATACCCAGTTCCGACGATCGATTTGCACGTCAGAATCGCTACGGTCCTCCATCAGGGTTTCCTGACTTCGACCTGACCAGGCATAGTTCACCATCTTTCGGGTCCCAGCATTTATGCTCAGAGCGCGCCTGCATTCACGGATTGGAAACGAGACGCCTCGGGAGTGCGAGAGATCGACCTAGATCGACGCTCCATCCTCCCTGAGCGCGCGGCAAGCGCGCCTTCACTTTCGTTGCGCCTTTCAGTTTAATTATCTCAATGACTCGCATACATGCTAGACTCCTTGGTCCGTGTTTCAAGACGGGTCCTGCGAGTGCCCGAAACTGAATCATCGCAGACAGAGACGCGCACAGTCCGAGACAGCACGGCGGCGACAGCAGACGCGCCGCACCTACGTCCGCACTGAGGCGTAGACGTTGGATACGACGTTGACTTGCGTCGGGCCGGACGCGTCATAAACGCGTGCGCGATTCGTCAGAACTACCGTCCGACGGCCGGTCGGCCACCGTCGCGGTCCCATCACCCCCGTGAAGGGGCAACGGGGCTCCCGTACGGCGCTTAGACCGACATCGAACGGGTCGCGATGTATTTACTAAGAGAGAAGTGCACGCCGTCCGCGGACGTCGACGGACGCGACCCGTGCCTACCGATCGAAACCGGCGACATCGAGGCGCGCGTCCGTACGCCGAGGAATGACGATGAATCTCTCCGTTCGTTCATTCGAGTTTCGCAGGTTTACCCCTGAACGGTTTCACGTACTCTTGAACTCTCTTCAAAGTTCTTTTCAACTTTCCCTCACGGTACTTGTTCGCTATCGGTCTCGCGGTAATATTTAGCCTTAGATGGAGTTTACCACCCACTTAGGGCTGCACTCTCAAGCAACCCGACTCTAAGGAGAGTCCCTCTCGCCACGGTCCTCCGTCGCTACGGGCCTGGCACCCTCTGCGGGAAAACGGCCCCGTTCAAGACGAACTTGGACAGGAGCGACCGCGACGAGAAAGCGGAACCTCCCGAACACCACATCTCCCGCCGCCTGAACAACGGCGGGATTCAGTGCTGGGCTTCATTCCTGTTCGCTCGCCGCTACTAAGGAAATCCTGGTTAGTTTCTTTTCCTCCGCTTACTAATATGCTTAAATTCGGCGGGTGATCCTCCCTGATCTGAGGCCAACGATAAAAAAATGAGGCAGACGCGATATCCGTCAGCGTTACGACGACGCAATCGAACTGCGTACCGTGCGTGAACACGAACGAGAACGACGACGGCGTCGATGCGCTCTTCGGACGTCGAGTCCGCCTACTGATTGGTCGTTGCACGCAAGTGAGTTTGCATTCGCTGGCGTCTCACGCTAAAGCGGACGACACAAGATAAACACGGCTACACGCATCGCAACCCCCTCTGGTATTGTAACACACCGAAGAGTCGCGAACGAGCGTGAAGTATAATACCTACTCGCGTAGGTATACACACTCACGTACGCCGCTACCTTTGTGCGTCCGCGCACGCGTACACGCGCGCACGCCTTTTTTAAGGGCGGCGCGCGAGCACACAGCGCGTTCGACACGAATGCATACACGCAATACAACAACCGTACTATATTTGAACGGACAACGCCGACGAGCACCCACCGCAGACGCGGGCGCGCCCGTTGACGCAGAACCGTCATGTGCGCCGCCGCGCGACACACACGAGTGTTAATCGTGCGCGCGCGCTCGCGCAATGTGGCATTGTTGTTTTATACAGCCGGCCCTCAGACAGGAGTGGTCCTGGATGTGTCTCCACGGACCGCAATGTGCGTTCGAAATGTCGATGTTCAAATGTGTCCTGCAGTTCACACTATGACGCGCAGTTAACTGCGTTCTTCATCGACCCGCGAGCCAAGTGATCCACCGTCCAGGGTAATAGTTTTAAATTACCGCTGTTTGCGTAATCTAGTGTTACATTAAATTGACTTGTGAGTGTGTATTTTATATACACGTGTGTTTGTATGTATAAAAATAAAATGATATCATCCCACCGCGTTGCAAGGGACTTGTGTTTGATTGTTAACGAACGCGTGCATGCAGACACTCGGGGACGCGGATTTTTGTGTTTTGTGTACCCTTCTGCGTGTCGTGCGCATGACGCGACGCGAGAACACATAACGACGGACGAGCGCGACGAACAACACCGAATCATCGGCTATTCAACGCACAGCGTCCGTTCGAATCTGTGTCCTCTAGTGGTGTGTGGATTATTGTTTACGTTATAACACGCGCGTCGCGAGCCAGTCGCGTCTTGCGTTTACACGTTAATGATCCTTCCGCAGGTTCCCCTACGGAAACCTTGTTACGACTTTTACTTCCTCTAAATGATCAAGTTTGGTCAACTTCCCAGCAACGCCGACGGCCGTGAAGCCACCGCGTGTCGGTCCGAAGACCTCACTAAATCATTCAATCGGTAGTAGCGACGGGCGGTGTGTACAAAGGGCAGGGACGTAATCAACGCGAGCTTATGACTCGCGCTTACTAGGAATTCCTCGTTTATGGGGGATAATTGCAAACCCCAATCCCCAGCACGAAGGAGTTTCAGCGGGTTGCCCGGGCCTCTAGGCCAGGGAGAACATGCTGATTCCTTCAGTGTAGCGCGTGCGGCCCAGGACATCTAAGGGCATCACAGACCTGTTATTGCTCAATCTCGTGCGGCTCGAAGCCGCCGGTCCCTCTAAGAAGAATTTTAATACGTCGCCAGTGAGTTGCGTGACACGTGGCCACGCACACCTAAATGACGACGCCTATTTAGCAGGCTAGAGTCTCGTTCGTTACCGGAATTAACCAGACAAATCGCTCCACCAACTAAGAACGGCCATGCACCACCACCCACCGAATCAAGAAAGAGCTGTTAATCTGTCAATCCTTCCGGTGTCCGGGCCTGGTGAGATTTCCCGTGTTGAGTCAAATTAAGCCGCAGGCTCCACTCCTGGTGGTGCCCTTCCGTCAATTCCTTTAAGTTTCAGCTTTGCAACCATACTCCCCCCGGAGTCCAAAATCTTTGGTTTCCCGGAAGCTGCCCGCCGAGCCATTGTAGTAACGTCGGCGGATCGCTAGATGACATATTTACGGTTAGAACTAGGGCGGTATCTAATCGCCTTCGAACCTCTAACTTTCGTTCTTGATTGATGAAAACACCTTTGGCAAATGTTGCTGATGTTCGTCTTGCGACGATCCAAGAATTTCACCTCTAACGTCGCAATACGAATGCCCCAGTTATCCCTATTAATCATTACCTCGGAGTTCTGAAAACCAACAAAATAGAACCGAGATCATATTCTATTATTCCATGCACGAAATATTCAAGCAGCATTTTGAGCCCGCTTTGAGCACTCTAATTTGTTCAAAGTAAAATTGTCGGCCCACCTCGACACTCACCGAAGAGCACCGCGATAGGATTTTGATATTGAACCGGCGTATTACCGCCGGCTCACCGACGATATGCTCCGCAGACGTGTCAGTATCACCGCGGATGCGGTGCACCGACAGCGCGGCGCACAAATGCAACTACGAGCTTTTTAACCGCAACAATTTTAGTATACGCTATTGGAGCTGGAATTACCGCGGCTGCTGGCACCAGACTTGCCCTCCAATTGTTCCTCGTTAAAATATTTAAAGTGTACTCATTCCGATTACGAGGCCTCGTAAGAGTCCCGTATCGTTATTTTTCGTCACTACCTCCCCGTGCCGGGAGTGGGTAATTTGCGCGCCTGCTGCCTTCCTTGGATGTGGTAGCCGTTTCTCAGGCTCCCTCTCCGGAATCGAACCCTGATTCCCCGTTACCCGTGACAACCATGGTAGTCGCAGAAACTACCATCGAAAGTTGATAAGGCAGACATTTGAAAGATGCGTCGCCGGTACTGGACCATGCGATCGGCAAAAGTTATCCAGATTCATCAAAATTAACGACTTCGGACGCGAGGCCCTCCGTCGATTGGTTTTGATCTAATAAAAGCACTCATCCCATCACTGGTCAGAGTTCTGATTGCATGTATTAGCTCTAGAATTACCACAGTTATCCAAGTAACTGAGTAAGATCTAAGGAACCAAAACTGATATATTGAGCCATTCGCGGTATCGCCTTAATACGGCTTGCACTGAGACATGCATGGCTTAATCTTTGAGACAAGCATATAACTACTGGCAGGATCAACCAGGGAGCTTCTTTTGTTTATAAGGAAAAACCTCTACGCGCGCGCGCCACCGACGGTGTCCGCCGGCTGCGCGCGCGCACACGATCTAGGTCCTCCTCGTCCCGGGCGTTCGCGATCGTTACAATACGCGAACGGCACCGGGCGAGCTCTGAAATGTTTTTTAAGGTGTGTAACCGATGGTGCACAACACGACAACAATGTTGAGTGCTGCGCGCCACCTGGTTCACAAGCGCGCTCGCACGTCTGAACGGGTAATGTC
>NC_087150.1:90000-92500 GCF_030705265.1 Helicoverpa armigera | reverse complement strand
ATTTTAATACGTCGCCAGTGAGTTGCGTGACACGTGGCCACGCACACCTAAATGACGACGCCTATTTAGCAGGCTAGAGTCTCGTTCGTTACCGGAATTAACCAGACAAATCGCTCCACCAACTAAGAACGGCCATGCACCACCACCCACCGAATCAAGAAAGAGCTGTTAATCTGTCAATCCTTCCGGTGTCCGGGCCTGGTGAGATTTCCCGTGTTGAGTCAAATTAAGCCGCAGGCTCCACTCCTGGTGGTGCCCTTCCGTCAATTCCTTTAAGTTTCAGCTTTGCAACCATACTCCCCCCGGAGTCCAAAATCTTTGGTTTCCCGGAAGCTGCCCGCCGAGCCATTGTAGTAACGTCGGCGGATCGCTAGATGACATATTTACGGTTAGAACTAGGGCGGTATCTAATCGCCTTCGAACCTCTAACTTTCGTTCTTGATTGATGAAAACACCTTTGGCAAATGCTTGCTGATGTTCGTCTTGCGACGATCCAAGAATTTCACCTCTAACGTCGCAATACGAATGCCCCAGTTATCCCTATTAATCATTACCTCGGAGTTCTGAAAACCAACAAAATAGAACCGAGATCATATTCTATTATTCCATGCACGAAATATTCAAGCAGCATTTTGAGCCCGCTTTGAGCACTCTAATTTGTTCAAAGTAAAATTGTCGGCCCACCTCGACACTCACCGAAGAGCACCGCGATAGGATTTTGATATTGAACCGGCGTATTACCGCCGGCTCACCGACGATATGCTCCGCAGACGTGTCAGTATCACCGCGGATGCGGTGCACCGACAGCGCGGCGCACAAATGCAACTACGAGCTTTTTAACCGCAACAATTTTAGTATACGCTATTGGAGCTGGAATTACCGCGGCTGCTGGCACCAGACTTGCCCTCCAATTGTTCCTCGTTAAAATATTTAAAGTGTACTCATTCCGATTACGAGGCCTCGTAAGAGTCCCGTATCGTTATTTTTCGTCACTACCTCCCCGTGCCGGGAGTGGGTAATTTGCGCGCCTGCTGCCTTCCTTGGATGTGGTAGCCGTTTCTCAGGCTCCCTCTCCGGAATCGAACCCTGATTCCCCGTTACCCGTGACAACCATGGTAGTCGCAGAAACTACCATCGAAAGTTGATAAGGCAGACATTTGAAAGATGCGTCGCCGGTACTGGACCATGCGATCGGCAAAAGTTATCCAGATTCATCAAAATTAACGACTTCGGACGCGAGGCCCTCCGTCGATTGGTTTTGATCTAATAAAAGCACTCATCCCATCACTGGTCAGAGTTCTGATTGCATGTATTAGCTCTAGAATTACCACAGTTATCCAAGTAACTGAGTAAGATCTAAGGAACCAAAACTGATATATTGAGCCATTCGCGGTATCGCCTTAATACGGCTTGCACTGAGACATGCATGGCTTAATCTTTGAGACAAGCATATAACTACTGGCAGGATCAACCAGGGAGCTTCTTTTGTTTATAAGGAAAAACCTCTACCGCGCGCGCGCGCGCGCCCACCGACGGTGTCCGCCGGCTGCGCGCGCGCACACGATCTAGGTCCTCCCTCGTCCCGGGCGTTCGCGATCGTTACAATACGCGAACGGCACCGGGCGAGCTCTGAAATGTTTTTTAAGGTGTGTAACCGATGGTGCACAACACGACAACAATGTTGAGTGCTGCGCGCCACCTGGTTCACAAGCGCGCTCGCACGTCTGAACGGGTAATGTCTCAACTCGTCACAGACGCGACTCGCACGACGAGGGCGTTGACGCCCCGATGATGAACGTTCGTAACGAGACTGAATGTTCACGTGTGTAAAATCTGTTGACACGATCGCGAGACATCCATGCACGATTACGCCCGGATTCTATAGAGCGCCTCACATATAACTTTTGTATTGTTCGAATCGACGCGAAGCACACTGTTGACACGCGTCCGAGCGTCTGGTACAGTGTACTGTCGCGTCTCATCATGCAAAATAATTAATACGACCGTTCTCGTCCGGACACGCATAAGACACGATCCGTCGGTCGACACAGTTCATTCAACAACTACATATTCACTACAAAAACGACGAAGTCTTTGGCGTCGAACATAGCCCCAACTACATTATTGTATTATAAAAATAACACTGGAAAAGTGTACATCAACCACCAGATGAGCACACACAACTTGTGTATTTCATAAAATACAACATGTAGACGAGCGCTGCCCGTCGTCGCACAACACCGTCGTCGTCGTAGCAAGTAGCGCGTTTTGCACGTCGAAGCGAATGCGCCTGCGCGGATCGTCTGTTACAACGACCGAACTGACGCTTCGCTTGACAATAGTGTGTCGCTGAGAATCCACACTATCGGTGGAGACGATCCGTATCTAGTGTCATGTCATGTCGTATATGTACATATGTCAATGTCAATGTCATGTGAGGTGCACCCTACCCTACCCTCCCTCCCTCCGTCAGTCACACCCCTCTCCTCCCTCCCCACTG
>NC_087150.1:80000-85000 GCF_030705265.1 Helicoverpa armigera | reverse complement strand
GACCGCGACGAGAAAGCGGAACCTCCCGAACACCACATCTCCCGCCGCCTGAACAACGGCGGGATTCAGTGCTGGGCTTCATTCCTGTTCGCTCGCCGCTACTAAGGAAATCCTGGTTAGTTTCTTTTCCTCCGCTTACTAATATGCTTAAATTCGGCGGGTGATCCTCCCTGATCTGAGGCCAACGATAAAAAAATGAGGCAGACGCGATATCCGTCAGCGTTACGACGACGCAATCGAACTGCGTACCGTGCGTGAACACGAACGAGAACGACGACGGCGTCGATGCGCTCTTCGGACGTCGAGTCCGCCTACTGATTGGTCGTTGCACGCAAGTGAGTTTGCATTCGCTGGCGTCTCACGCTAAAGCGGACGACACAAGATAAACACGGCTACACGCATCGCAACCCCCTCTGGTATTGTAACACACCGAAGAGTCGCGAACGAGCGTGAAGTATAATACCTACTCGCGTAGGTATACACACTCACGTACGCCGCTACCTTTGTGCGTCCGCGCACGCGTACACGCGCGCACGCCTTTTTTAAGGGCGGCGCGCGAGCACACAGCGCGTTCGACACGAATGCATACACGCAATACAACAACCGTACTATATTTGAACGGACAACGCCGACGAGCACCCACCGCAGACGCGGGCGCGCCCGTTGACGCAGAACCGTCATGTGCCGCCGCGCGACACACACACGAGTTAATCGTGTGCGCGCGCGCTCGCGCAATGTGGCATTGTTGTTTTATACAGCCGGCCCTCAGACAGGAGTGGTCCTGGATGTGTCTCCACGGACCGCAATGTGCGTTCGAAATGTCGATGTTCAAATGTGTCCTGCAGTTCACACTATGACGCGCAGTTAACTGCGTTCTTCATCGACCCGCGAGCCAAGTGATCCACCGTCCAGGGTAATAGTTTTAAATTACCGCTGTTTGCGTAATCTAGTGTTACATTAAATTGACTTGTGAGTGTGTATTTTATATACACGTGTGTTTGTATGTATAAAAATAAAATGATATCATCCCACCGCGTTGCAAGGGACTTGTGTTTGATTGTTAACGAACGCGTGCATGCAGACACTCGGGGACGCGGATTTTTGTGTTTTGTGTACCCTTCTGCGTGTCGTGCGCATGACGCGACGCGAGAACACATAACGACGGACGAGCGCGACGAACAACACCGAATCATCGGCTATTCAACGCACAGCGTCCGTTCGAATCTGTGTCCTCTAGTGGTGTGTGGATTATTGTTTACGTTATAACACGCGCGTCGCGAGCCAGTCGCGTCTTGCGTTTACACGTTAATGATCCTTCCGCAGGTTCCCCTACGGAAACCTTGTTACGACTTTTACTTCCTCTAAATGATCAAGTTTGGTCAACTTCCCAGCAACGCCGACGGCCGTGAAGCCACCGCGTGTCGGTCCGAAGACCTCACTAAATCATTCAATCGGTAGTAGCGACGGGCGGTGTGTACAAAGGGCAGGGACGTAATCAACGCGAGCTTATGACTCGCGCTTACTAGGAATTCCTCGTTTATGGGGGATAATTGCAAACCCCAATCCCCAGCACGAAGGAGTTTCAGCGGGTTGCCCGGGCCTCTAGGCCAGGGAGAACATGCTGATTCCTTCAGTGTAGCGCGCGTGCGGCCCAGGACATCTAAGGGCATCACAGACCTGTTATTGCTCAATCTCGTGCGGCTCGAAGCCGCCGGTCCCTCTAAGAAGAATTTTAATACGTCGCCAGTGAGTTGCGTGACACGTGGCCACGCACACCTAAATGACGACGCCTATTTAGCAGGCTAGAGTCTCGTTCGTTACCGGAATTAACCAGACAAATCGCTCCACCAACTAAGAACGGCCATGCACCACCACCCACCGAATCAAGAAAGAGCTGTTAATCTGTCAATCCTTCCGGTGTCCGGGCCTGGTGAGATTTCCCGTGTTGAGTCAAATTAAGCCGCAGGCTCCACTCCTGGTGGTGCCCTTCCGTCAATTCCTTTAAGTTTCAGCTTTGCAACCATACTCCCCCCGGAGTCCAAAATCTTTGGTTTCCCGGAAGCTGCCCGCCGAGCCATTGTAGTAACGTCGGCGGATCGCTAGATGACATATTTACGGTTAGAACTAGGGCGGTATCTAATCGCCTTCGAACCTCTAACTTTCGTTCTTGATTGATGAAAACACCTTTGGCAAATGCTTTCGCTGATGTTCGTCTTGCGACGATCCAAGAATTTCACCTCTAACGTCGCAATACGAATGCCCCAGTTATCCCTATTAATCATTACCTCGGAGTTCTGAAAACCAACAAAATAGAACCGAGATCATATTCTATTATTCCATGCACGAAATATTCAAGCAGCATTTTGAGCCCGCTTTGAGCACTCTAATTTGTTCAAAGTAAAATTGTCGGCCCACCTCGACACTCACCGAAGAGCACCGCGATAGGATTTTGATATTGAACCGGCGTATTACCGCCGGCTCACCGACGATATGCTCCGCAGACGTGTCAGTATCACCGCGGATGCGGTGCACCGACAGCGCGGCGCACAAATGCAACTACGAGCTTTTTAACCGCAACAATTTTGGTATACGCTATTGGAGCTGGAATTACCGCGGCTGCTGGCACCAGACTTGCCCTCCAATTGTTCCTCGTTAAAATATTTAAAGTGTACTCATTCCGATTACGAGGCCTCGTAAGAGTCCCGTATCGTTATTTTTCGTCACTACCTCCCCGTGCCGGGAGTGGGTAATTTGCGCGCCTGCTGCCTTCCTTGGATGTGGTAGCCGTTTCTCAGGCTCCCTCTCCGGAATCGAACCCTGATTCCCCGTTACCCGTGACAACCATGGTAGTCGCAGAAACTACCATCGAAAGTTGATAAGGCAGACATTTGAAAGATGCGTCGCCGGTACTGGACCATGCGATCGGCAAAAGTTATCCAGATTCATCAAAATTAACGACTTCGGACGCGAGGCCCTCCGTCGATTGGTTTTGATCTAATAAAAGCACTCATCCCATCACTGGTCAGAGTTCTGATTGCATGTATTAGCTCTAGAATTACCACAGTTATCCAAGTAACTGAGTAAGATCTAAGGAACCAAAACTGATATATTGAGCCATTCGCGGTATCGCCTTAATACGGCTTGCACTGAGACATGCATGGCTTAATCTTTGAGACAAGCATATAACTACTGGCAGGATCAACCAGGGAGCTTCTTTTGTTTATAAGGAAAAACCTCTACCGCGCGCGCGCTCACCGACGGTGTCCGCCTGCGCGCGCGCACACGATCTAGGTCCTCCCTCGTCCCGGGCGTTCGCGATCGTTACAATACGCGAACGGCACCGGGCGAGCTCTGAAATGTTTTTTAAGGTGTGTAACCGATGGTGCACAACACGACAACAATGTTGAGTGCTGCGCGCCACCTGGTTCACAAGCGCGCTCGCACGTCTGAACGGGTAATGTCTCAACTCGTCACAGACGCGACTCGCACGACGAGGGCGTTGACGCCCCGATGATGAACGTTCGTAACGAGACTGAATGTTCACGTGTGTAAAATCTGTTGACACGATCGCGAGACATCCATGCACGATTACGCCCGGATTCTATAGAGCGCCTCACATATAACTTTTGTATTGTTCGAATCGACGCGAAGCACACTGTTGACACGCGTCCGAGCGTCTGGTACAGTGTACTGTCGCGTCTCATCATGCAAAATAATTAATACGACCGTTCTCGTCCGGACACGCATAAGACACGATCCGTCGGTCGACACAGTTCATTCAACAACTACATATTCACTACAAAAACGACGAAGTCTTTGGCGTCGAACATAGCCCCAACTACATTATTGTATTATAAAAATAACACTGGAAAAGTGTACATCAACCACCAGATGAGCACACACAACTTGTGTATTTCATAAAATACAACATGTAGACGAGCGCTGCCCGTCGTCGCACAACACCGTCGTCGTCGTAGCAAGTAGCGCGTTTTGCACGTCGAAGCGAATGCGCCTGCGCGGATCGTCTGTTACAACGACCGAACTGACGCTTCGCTTGACAATAGTGTGTCGCTGAGAATCCACACTATCGGTGGAGACGATCCGTATCTAGTGTCATGTCATGTCGTATATGTACATATGTCAATGTCAATGTCATGTGAGGTGCACCCTACCCTACCCTCCCTCCGTCAGTCACACCCTTAACCTCTCCCCTCCCCTCCCCACTGGTATTTTTTTTTTAAATCTCACAACTTTCTCTATGGTGTGGGGTTCGCGGGAGATGAGTGGGCGTGGGGGTGGGGAGGGGAGGGAAGGGGGGGGGAGTATGTGGGAGGTATTGGGTTGTGTACCAAAAACAAAAATGTATTATATTCCTGTGTCTCTGTCGCCCTTCCCCGTGACACCCTCTCCCCTCAACCCCCTCCTCACCCGGTCCCCTTGCCCCTCCCCGCATTGTTTTTGTATTATAGTTTTATTGTTTGTATATTATACATAGATTGATTGGTCGGTCGGTCGGTTTTGACACGACATGAAAGGGCACGGGCGGGGTGGGGTGGGGTTGTTGAGGGTAGGAAGGGACTTAAAAAATTAATAGTATAACCTGGACGCGGCCAGTTCGTCGTAAGCTGAGTGACAGTTGTGATTTATTGTAGACATTTGACATGTGTATTATTTGCTTGTCAAATCGTTGGTTCATTACTGTCATAGTGTCATATTTTGTTGACAAGTCGCTATACATACCTATATAAACTGTCGAGCCCTGCATACTGAATACACTATATCACAGGAAATAATATATAAAGTAATACCTACCTTAGATTTTTAATTTTAGTAAATTGTGTACCTAACTATTGACTATTTAGTATAGTGACTATATGTAATTGTGTATGTAATATTATGATAACTATGTTAAAAGAATAATATTCGACAATAATTGTTCTGAGCTTTGATAGCCTGAAACACATGACATGTTTCAATAAACCCAGTTCGGGTGGTCCCTA
>NC_087150.1:72500-75000 GCF_030705265.1 Helicoverpa armigera | reverse complement strand
AGACAGGAGTGGTCCTGGATGTGTCTCCACGGACCGCAATGTGCGTTCGAAATGTCGATGTTCAAATGTGTCCTGCAGTTCACACTATGACGCGCAGTTAACTGCGTTCTTCATCGACCCGCGAGCCAAGTGATCCACCGTCCAGGGTAATAGTTTTAAATTACCGCTGTTTGCGTAATCTAGTGTTACATTAAATTGACTTGTGAGTGTGTATTTTATATACACGTGTGTTTGTATGTATAAAAATAAAATGATATCATCCCACCGCGTTGCAAGGGACTTGTGTTTGATTGTTAACGAACGCGTGCATGCAGACACTCGGGGACGCGGATTTTTGTGTTTTGTGTACCCTTCTGCGTGTCGTGCGCATGACGCGACGCGAGAACACATAACGACGGACGAGCGCGACGAACAACACCGAATCATCGGCTATTCAACGCACAGCGTCCGTTCGAATCTGTGTCCTCTAGTGGTGTGTGGATTATTGTTTACGTTATAACACGCGCGTCGCGAGCCAGTCGCGTCTTGCGTTTACACGTTAATGATCCTTCCGCAGGTTCCCCTACGGAAACCTTGTTACGACTTTTACTTCCTCTAAATGATCAAGTTTGGTCAACTTCCCAGCAACGCCGACGGCCGTGAAGCCACCGCGTGTCGGTCCGAAGACCTCACTAAATCATTCAATCGGTAGTAGCGACGGGCGGTGTGTACAAAGGGCAGGGACGTAATCAACGCGAGCTTATGACTCGCGCTTACTAGGAATTCCTCGTTTATGGGGGATAATTGCAAACCCCAATCCCCAGCACGAAGGAGTTTCAGCGGGTTGCCCGGGCCTCTAGGCCAGGGAGAACATGCTGATTCCTTCAGTGTAGCGCGCGTGCGGCCCAGGACATCTAAGGGCATCACAGACCTGTTATTGCTCAATCTCGTGCGGCTCGAAGCCGCCGGTCCCTCTAAGAAGAATTTTAATACGTCGCCAGTGAGTTGCGTGACACGTGGCCACGCACACCTAAATGACGACGCCTATTTAGCAGGCTAGAGTCTCGTTCGTTACCGGAATTAACCAGACAAATCGCTCCACCAACTAAGAACGGCCATGCACCACCACCCACCGAATCAAGAAAGAGCTGTTAATCTGTCAATCCTTCCGGTGTCCGGGCCTGGTGAGATTTCCCGTGTTGAGTCAAATTAAGCCGCAGGCTCCACTCCTGGTGGTGCCCTTCCGTCAATTCCTTTAAGTTTCAGCTTTGCAACCATACTCCCCCCGGAGTCCAAAATCTTTGGTTTCCCGGAAGCTGCCCGCCGAGCCATTGTAGTAACGTCGGCGGATCGCTAGATGACATATTTACGGTTAGAACTAGGGCGGTATCTAATCGCCTTCGAACCTCTAACTTTCGTTCTTGATTGATGAAAACACCTTTGGCAAATGCTTTCGCTGATGTTCGTCTTGCGACGATCCAAGAATTTCACCTCTAACGTCGCAATACGAATGCCCCAGTTATCCCTATTAATCATTACCTCGGAGTTCTGAAAACCAACAAAATAGAACCGAGATCATATTCTATTATTCCATGCACGAAATATTCAAGCAGCATTTTGAGCCCGCTTTGAGCACTCTAATTTGTTCAAAGTAAAATTGTCGGCCCACCTCGACACTCACCGAAGAGCACCGCGATAGGATTTTGATATTGAACCGGCGTATTACCGCCGGCTCACCGACGATATGCTCCGCAGACGTGTCAGTATCACCGCGGATGCGGTGCACCGACAGCGCGGCGCACAAATGCAACTACGAGCTTTTTAACCGCAACAATTTTAGTATACGCTATTGGAGCTGGAATTACCGCGGCTGCTGGCACCAGACTTGCCCTCCAATTGTTCCTCGTTAAAATATTTAAAGTGTACTCATTCCGATTACGAGGCCTCGTAAGAGTCCCGTATCGTTATTTTTCGTCACTACCTCCCCGTGCCGGGAGTGGGTAATTTGCGCGCCTGCTGCCTTCCTTGGATGTGGTAGCCGTTTCTCAGGCTCCCTCTCCGGAATCGAACCCTGATTCCCCGTTACCCGTGACAACCATGGTAGTCGCAGAAACTACCATCGAAAGTTGATAAGGCAGACATTTGAAAGATGCGTCGCCGGTACTGGACCATGCGATCGGCAAAAGTTATCCAGATTCATCAAAATTAACGACTTCGGACGCGAGGCCCTCCGTCGATTGGTTTTGATCTAATAAAAGCACTCATCCCATCACTGGTCAGAGTTCTGATTGCATGTATTAGCTCTAGAATTACCACAGTTATCCAAGTAACTGAGTAAGATCTAAGGAACCAAAACTGATATATTGAGCCATTCGCGGTATCGCCTTAATACGGCTTGCACTGAGACATGCATGGCTTAATCTTTGAGACAAGCATATAACTACTGGCAGGATCAACCAGGGAGCTTCTTTTGTTTATAAGGAAAAACCTCTACCGCGCGCGCGCTCACCGACGGTGTCCG
>NC_087150.1:62500-65000 GCF_030705265.1 Helicoverpa armigera | reverse complement strand
GGGGGATAATTGCAAACCCCAATCCCCAGCACGAAGGAGTTTCAGCGGGTTGCCCGGGCCTCTAGGCCAGGGAGAACATGCTGATTCCTTCAGTGTAGCGCGCGTGCGGCCCAGGACATCTAAGGGCATCACAGACCTGTTATTGCTCAATCTCGTGCGGCTCGAAGCCGCCGGTCCCTCTAAGAAGAATTTTAATACGTCGCCAGTGAGTTGCGTGACACGTGGCCACGCACACCTAAATGACGACGCCTATTTAGCAGGCTAGAGTCTCGTTCGTTACCGGAATTAACCAGACAAATCGCTCCACCAACTAAGAACGGCCATGCACCACCACCCACCGAATCAAGAAAGAGCTGTTAATCTGTCAATCCTTCCGGTGTCCGGGCCTGGTGAGATTTCCCGTGTTGAGTCAAATTAAGCCGCAGGCTCCACTCCTGGTGGTGCCCTTCCGTCAATTCCTTTAAGTTTCAGCTTTGCAACCATACTCCCCCCGGAGTCCAAAATCTTTGGTTTCCCGGAAGCTGCCCGCCGAGCCATTGTAGTAACGTCGGCGGATCGCTAGATGACATATTTACGGTTAGAACTAGGGCGGTATCTAATCGCCTTCGAACCTCTAACTTTCGTTCTTGATTGATGAAAACACCTTTGGCAAATGCTTGCTGATGTTCGTCTTGCGACGATCCAAGAATTTCACCTCTAACGTCGCAATACGAATGCCCCAGTTATCCCTATTAATCATTACCTCGGAGTTCTGAAAACCAACAAAATAGAACCGAGATCATATTCTATTATTCCATGCACGAAATATTCAAGCAGCATTTTGAGCCCGCTTTGAGCACTCTAATTTGTTCAAAGTAAAATTGTCGGCCCACCTCGACACTCACCGAAGAGCACCGCGATAGGATTTTGATATTGAACCGGCGTATTACCGCCGGCTCACCGACGATATGCTCCGCAGACGTGTCAGTATCACCGCGGATGCGGTGCACCGACAGCGCGGCGCACAAATGCAACTACGAGCTTTTTAACCGCAACAATTTTAGTATACGCTATTGGAGCTGGAATTACCGCGGCTGCTGGCACCAGACTTGCCCTCCAATTGTTCCTCGTTAAAATATTTAAAGTGTACTCATTCCGATTACGAGGCCTCGTAAGAGTCCCGTATCGTTATTTTTCGTCACTACCTCCCCGTGCCGGGAGTGGGTAATTTGCGCGCCTGCTGCCTTCCTTGGATGTGGTAGCCGTTTCTCAGGCTCCCTCTCCGGAATCGAACCCTGATTCCCCGTTACCCGTGACAACCATGGTAGTCGCAGAAACTACCATCGAAAGTTGATAAGGCAGACATTTGAAAGATGCGTCGCCGGTACTGGACCATGCGATCGGCAAAAGTTATCCAGATTCATCAAAATTAACGACTTCGGACGCGAGGCCCTCCGTCGATTGGTTTTGATCTAATAAAAGCACTCATCCCATCACTGGTCAGAGTTCTGATTGCATGTATTAGCTCTAGAATTACCACAGTTATCCAAGTAACTGAGTAAGATCTAAGGAACCAAAACTGATATATTGAGCCATTCGCGGTATCGCCTTAATACGGCTTGCACTGAGACATGCATGGCTTAATCTTTGAGACAAGCATATAACTACTGGCAGGATCAACCAGGGAGCTTCTTTTGTTTATAAGGAAAAACCTCTACCGCGCGCGCGCTCACCGACGGTGTCCGCCGGCTGCGCGCGCGCACGATCTAGGTCCTCCCTCGTCCCGGGCGTTCGCGATCGTTACAATACGCGAACGGCACCGGGCGAGCTCTGAAATGTTTTTTAAGGTGTGTAACCGATGGTGCACAACACGACAACAATGTTGAGTGCTGCGCGCCACCTGGTTCACAAGCGCGCTCGCACGTCTGAACGGGTAATGTCTCAACTCGTCACAGACGCGACTCGCACGACGAGGGCGTTGACGCCCCGATGATGAACGTTCGTAACGAGACTGAATGTTCACGTGTGTAAAATCTGTTGACACGATCGCGAGACATCCATGCACGATTACGCCCGGATTCTATAGAGCGCCTCACATATAACTTTTGTATTGTTCGAATCGACGCGAAGCACACTGTTGACACGCGTCCGAGCGTCTGGTACAGTGTACTGTCGCGTCTCATCATGCAAAATAATTAATACGACCGTTCTCGTCCGGACACGCATAAGACACGATCCGTCGGTCGACACAGTTCATTCAACAACTACATATTCACTACAAAAACGACGAAGTCTTTGGCGTCGAACATAGCCCCAACTACATTATTGTATTATAAAAATAACACTGGAAAAGTGTACATCAACCACCAGATGAGCACACACAACTTGTGTATTTCATAAAATACAACATGTAGACGAGCGCTGCCCGTCGTCGCACAACACCGTCGTCGTCGTAGCAAGTAGCGCGTTTTGCACGTCGAAGCGAATGCGCCTGCGCGGATCGTCTGTTACAACGACCGAA
>NC_087150.1:52500-57500 GCF_030705265.1 Helicoverpa armigera | reverse complement strand
TTTCCCTCACGGTACTTGTTCGCTATCGGTCTCGCGGTAATATTTAGCCTTAGATGGAGTTTACCACCCACTTAGGGCTGCACTCTCAAGCAACCCGACTCTAAGGAGAGTCCCTCTCGCCACGGTCCTCCGTCGCTACGGGCCTGGCACCCTCTGCGGGAAAACGGCCCCGTTCAAGACGAACTTGGACAGGAGCGACCGCGACGAGAAAGCGGAACCTCCCGAACACCACATCTCCCGCCGCCTGAACAACGGCGGGATTCAGTGCTGGGCTTCATTCCTGTTCGCTCGCCGCTACTAAGGAAATCCTGGTTAGTTTCTTTTCCTCCGCTTACTAATATGCTTAAATTCGGCGGGTGATCCTCCCTGATCTGAGGCCAACGATAAAAAAATGAGGCAGACGCGATATCCGTCAGCGTTACGACGACGCAATCGAACTGCGTACCGTGCGTGAACACGAACGAGAACGACGACGGCGTCGATGCGCTCTTCGGACGTCGAGTCCGCCTACTGATTGGTCGTTGCACGCAAGTGAGTTTGCATTCGCTGGCGTCTCACGCTAAAGCGGACGACACAAGATAAACACGGCTACACGCATCGCAACCCCCTCTGGTATTGTAACACACCGAAGAGTCGCGAACGAGCGTGAAGTATAATACCTACTCGCGTAGGTATACACACTCACGTACGCCGCTACCTTTGTGCGTCCGCGCACGCGTACACGCGCGCACGCCTTTTTTAAGGGCGGCGCGCGAGCACACAGCGCGTTCGACACGAATGCATACACGCAATACAACAACCGTACTATATTTGAACGGACAACGCCGACGAGCACCCACCGCAGACGCGGGCGCGCCCGTTGACGCAGAACCGTCATGTGCGCCGCGCGACACACACGAGTGTTAATCGTGTGCGCGCGCGCGCTCGCGCAATGTGGCATTGTTGTTTTATACAGCCGGCCCTCAGACAGGAGTGGTCCTGGATGTGTCTCCACGGACCGCAATGTGCGTTCGAAATGTCGATGTTCAAATGTGTCCTGCAGTTCACACTATGACGCGCAGTTAACTGCGTTCTTCATCGACCCGCGAGCCAAGTGATCCACCGTCCAGGGTAATAGTTTTAAATTACCGCTGTTTGCGTAATCTAGTGTTACATTAAATTGACTTGTGAGTGTGTATTTTATATACACGTGTGTTTGTATGTATAAAAATAAAATGATATCATCCCACCGCGTTGCAAGGGACTTGTGTTTGATTGTTAACGAACGCGTGCATGCAGACACTCGGGGACGCGGATTTTTGTGTTTTGTGTACCCTTCTGCGTGTCGTGCGCATGACGCGACGCGAGAACACATAACGACGGACGAGCGCGACGAACAACACCGAATCATCGGCTATTCAACGCACAGCGTCCGTTCGAATCTGTGTCCTCTAGTGGTGTGTGGATTATTGTTTACGTTATAACACGCGCGTCGCGAGCCAGTCGCGTCTTGCGTTTACACGTTAATGATCCTTCCGCAGGTTCCCCTACGGAAACCTTGTTACGACTTTTACTTCCTCTAAATGATCAAGTTTGGTCAACTTCCCAGCAACGCCGACGGCCGTGAAGCCACCGCGTGTCGGTCCGAAGACCTCACTAAATCATTCAATCGGTAGTAGCGACGGGCGGTGTGTACAAAGGGCAGGGACGTAATCAACGCGAGCTTATGACTCGCGCTTACTAGGAATTCCTCGTTTATGGGGGATAATTGCAAACCCCAATCCCCAGCACGAAGGAGTTTCAGCGGGTTGCCCGGGCCTCTAGGCCAGGGAGAACATGCTGATTCCTTCAGTGTAGCGCGCGTGCGGCCCAGGACATCTAAGGGCATCACAGACCTGTTATTGCTCAATCTCGTGCGGCTCGAAGCCGCCGGTCCCTCTAAGAAGAATTTTAATACGTCGCCAGTGAGTTGCGTGACACGTGGCCACGCACACCTAAATGACGACGCCTATTTAGCAGGCTAGAGTCTCGTTCGTTACCGGAATTAACCAGACAAATCGCTCCACCAACTAAGAACGGCCATGCACCACCACCCACCGAATCAAGAAAGAGCTGTTAATCTGTCAATCCTTCCGGTGTCCGGGCCTGGTGAGATTTCCCGTGTTGAGTCAAATTAAGCCGCAGGCTCCACTCCTGGTGGTGCCCTTCCGTCAATTCCTTTAAGTTTCAGCTTTGCAACCATACTCCCCCCGGAGTCCAAAATCTTTGGTTTAAGCTGCCCGCCGAGCCATTTAGTAACGTCTTGGCGGATCGTCTACGATGACATTAATCATTACGGAGTTCTGAAAACTAGAACCGAGATCATATTCTATTATTCCATGCACGAAATATTCAAGCAGCATTTTGAGCCCGCTTTGAGCACTCTAATTTGTTCAAAGTAAAATTGTCGGCCCACCTCGACACTCACCGAAGAGCACCGCGATAGGATTTTGATATTGAACCGGCGTATTACCGCCGGCTCACCGACGATATGCTCCGCAGACGTGTCAGTATCACCGCGGATGCGGTGCACCGACAGCGCGGCGCACAAATGCAACTACGAGCTTTTTAACCGCAACAATTTTAGTATACGCTATTGGAGCTGGAATTACCGCGGCTGCTGGCACCAGACTTGCCCTCCAATTGTTCCTCGTTAAAATATTTAAAGTGTACTCATTCCGATTACGAGGCCTCGTAAGAGTCCCGTATCGTTATTTTTCGTCACTACCTCCCCGTGCCGGGAGTGGGTAATTTGCGCGCCTGCTGCCTTCCTTGGATGTGGTAGCCGTTTCTCAGGCTCCCTCTCCGGAATCGAACCCTGATTCCCCGTTACCCGTGACAACCATGGTAGTCGCAGAAACTACCATCGAAAGTTGATAAGGCAGACATTTGAAAGATGCGTCGCCGGTACTGGACCATGCGATCGGCAAAAGTTATCCAGATTCATCAAAATTAACGACTTCGGACGCGAGGCCCTCCGTCGATTGGTTTTGATCTAATAAAAGCACTCATCCCATCACTGGTCAGAGTTCTGATTGCATGTATTAGCTCTAGAATTACCACAGTTATCCAAGTAACTGAGTAAGATCTAAGGAACCAAAACTGATATATTGAGCCATTCGCGGTATCGCCTTAATACGGCTTGCACTGAGACATGCATGGCTTAATCTTTGAGACAAGCATATAACTACTGGCAGGATCAACCAGGGAGCTTCTTTGTTTATAAGGAAAAACCTCTACCGCGCGCGCGCCACCGACGGTGTCCGCCGGCTGCGCGCGCGCACACGATCTAGGTCCTCCCTCGTCCCGGGCGTTCGCGATCGTTACAATACGCGAACGGCACCGGGCGAGCTCTGAAATGTTTTTTAAGGTGTGTAACCGATGGTGCACAACACGACAACAATGTTGAGTGCTGCGCGCCACCTGGTTCACAAGCGCGCTCGCACGTCTGAACGGGTAATGTCTCAACTCGTCACAGACGCGACTCGCACGACGAGGGCGTTGACGCCCCGATGATGAACGTTCGTAACGAGACTGAATGTTCACGTGTGTAAAATCTGTTGACACGATCGCGAGACATCCATGCACGATTACGCCCGGATTCTATAGAGCGCCTCACATATAACTTTTGTATTGTTCGAATCGACGCGAAGCACACTGTTGACACGCGTCCGAGCGTCTGGTACAGTGTACTGTCGCGTCTCATCATGCAAAATAATTAATACGACCGTTCTCGTCCGGACACGCATAAGACACGATCCGTCGGTCGACACAGTTCATTCAACAACTACATATTCACTACAAAAACGACGAAGTCTTTGGCGTCGAACATAGCCCCCAACTACATTATTGTATTATAAAAATAACACTGGAAAAGTGTACATCAACCACCAGATGAGCACACACAACTTGTGTATTTCATAAAATACAACATGTAGACGAGCGCTGCCCGTCGTCGCACAACACCGTCGTCGTCGTAGCAAGTAGCGCGTTTTGCACGTCGAAGCGAATGCGCCTGCGCGGATCGTCTGTTACAACGACCGAACTGACGCTTCGCTTGACAATAGTGTGTCGCTGAGAATCCACACTATCGGTGGAGACGATCCGTATCTAGTGTCATGTCATGTCGTATATGTACATATGTCAATGTCAATGTCATGTGAGGTGCACCCTACCCTACCCTCCCTCCCTCCGTCAGTCACACCCTTCCCTCTCCCCTCCCCACTGGTATTTTTTTTTTAAATCTCACAACTTTCTCTATGGTGTGGGGTTCGCGGGAGATGAGTGGGCGTGGGGGTGGGGAGGGGAGGGAAGGGGGTGGGGGGGGGGAGTATGTGGGAGGTATTGGGTTGTGTACCAAAAAAACAAAAAAATGTATTATATTCCTGTGTCTCTGTCGCCCTTCCCCCGTGACACCCTCTCCCCCTCAACCCCCTCACCCGGTCCCCTTGCCCCTCCCCGCATTGTTTTTGTATTATAGTTTTATTGTTTGTATATTATACATAGATTGATTGGTCGGTCGGTCGGTTTTGACACGACATGAAAGGGCACGGGGCGGGGGTGGGGGTGGGGTTGTTGAGGGTAGGAAGGGACTTAAAAAATTAATAGTATAACCTGGACGCGGCCAGTTCGTCGTAAGCTGAGTGACAGTTGTGATTTATTGTAGACATTTGACATGTGTATTATTTGCTTGTCAAATCGTTGGTTCATTACTGTCATAGTGTCATATTTTTGTTGACAAGTCGCTATACATACCTATATAAACTGTCGAGCCCTGCATACTGAATACACTATATCACAGGAAATAATATATAAAGTAATACCTACCTTAGATTTTTAATTTTAGTAAATTGTGTACCTAACTATTGACTATTTAGTATAGTGACTATATGTAATTGTGTATGTAATATTATGATAACTATGTTAAAAAGAATAATATTCGACAATAATTGTTCTGAGCTTTGATAGCCTGAAACACATGA
>NC_087150.1:45000-47500 GCF_030705265.1 Helicoverpa armigera | reverse complement strand
GTGGCATTGTTGTTTTATACAGCCGGCCCTCAGACAGGAGTGGTCCTGGATGTGTCTCCACGGACCGCAATGTGCGTTCGAAATGTCGATGTTCAAATGTGTCCTGCAGTTCACACTATGACGCGCAGTTAACTGCGTTCTTCATCGACCCGCGAGCCAAGTGATCCACCGTCCAGGGTAATAGTTTTAAATTACCGCTGTTTGCGTAATCTAGTGTTACATTAAATTGACTTGTGAGTGTGTATTTTATATACACGTGTGTTTGTATGTATAAAAATAAAATGATATCATCCCACCGCGTTGCAAGGGACTTGTGTTTGATTGTTAACGAACGCGTGCATGCAGACACTCGGGGACGCGGATTTTTGTGTTTTGTGTACCCTTCTGCGTGTCGTGCGCATGACGCGACGCGAGAACACATAACGACGGACGAGCGCGACGAACAACACCGAATCATCGGCTATTCAACGCACAGCGTCCGTTCGAATCTGTGTCCTCTAGTGGTGTGTGGATTATTGTTTACGTTATAACACGCGCGTCGCGAGCCAGTCGCGTCTTGCGTTTACACGTTAATGATCCTTCCGCAGGTTCCCCTACGGAAACCTTGTTACGACTTTTACTTCCTCTAAATGATCAAGTTTGGTCAACTTCCCAGCAACGCCGACGGCCGTGAAGCCACCGCGTGTCGGTCCGAAGACCTCACTAAATCATTCAATCGGTAGTAGCGACGGGCGGTGTGTACAAAGGGCAGGGACGTAATCAACGCGAGCTTATGACTCGCGCTTACTAGGAATTCCTCGTTTATGGGGGATAATTGCAAACCCCAATCCCCAGCACGAAGGAGTTTCAGCGGGTTGCCCGGGCCTCTAGGCCAGGGAGAACATGCTGATTCCTTCAGTGTAGCGCGTGCGGCCCAGGACATCTAAGGGCATCACAGACCTGTTATTGCTCAATCTCGTGCGGCTCGAAGCCGCCGGTCCCTCTAAGAAGAATTTTAATACGTCGCCAGTGAGTTGCGTGACACGTGGCCACGCACACCTAAATGACGACGCCTATTTAGCAGGCTAGAGTCTCGTTCGTTACCGGAATTAACCAGACAAATCGCTCCACCAACTAAGAACGGCCATGCACCACCACCCACCGAATCAAGAAAGAGCTGTTAATCTGTCAATCCTTCCGGTGTCCGGGCCTGGTGAGATTTCCCGTGTTGAGTCAAATTAAGCCGCAGGCTCCACTCCTGGTGGTGCCCTTCCGTCAATTCCTTTAAGTTTCAGCTTTGCAACCATACTCCCCCCGGAGTCCAAAATCTTTGGTTTCCCGGAAGCTGCCCGCCGAGCCATTGTAGTAACGTCGGCGGATCGCTAGATGACATATTTACGGTTAGAACTAGGGCGGTATCTAATCGCCTTCGAACCTCTAACTTTCGTTCTTGATTGATGAAAACACCTTTGGCAAATGCTTTCGCTGATGTTCGTCTTGCGACGATCCAAGAATTTCACCTCTAACGTCGCAATACGAATGCCCCAGTTATCCCTATTAATCATTACCTCGGAGTTCTGAAAACCAACAAAATAGAACCGAGATCATATTCTATTATTCCATGCACGAAATATTCAAGCAGCATTTTGAGCCCGCTTTGAGCACTCTAATTTGTTCAAAGTAAAATTGTCGGCCCACCTCGACACTCACCGAAGAGCACCGCGATAGGATTTTGATATTGAACCGGCGTATTACCGCCGGCTCACCGACGATATGCTCCGCAGACGTGTCAGTATCACCGCGGATGCGGTGCACCGACAGCGCGGCGCACAAATGCAACTACGAGCTTTTTAACCGCAACAATTTTAGTATACGCTATTGGAGCTGGAATTACCGCGGCTGCTGGCACCAGACTTGCCCCAATTGTTCCTCGTTAAAATATTTAAAGTGTACTCATTCCGATTACGAGGCCTCGTAAGAGTCCCGTATCGTTATTTTTCGTCACTACCTCCCCGTGCCGGGAGTGGGTAATTTGCGCGCCTGCTGCCTTCCTTGGATGTGGTAGCCGTTTCTCAGGCTCCCTCTCCGGAATCGAACCCTGATTCCCCGTTACCCGTGACAACCATGGTAGTCGCAGAAACTACCATCGAAAGTTGATAAGGCAGACATTTGAAAGATGCGTCGCCGGTACTGGACCATGCGATCGGCAAAAGTTATCCAGATTCATCAAAATTAACGACTTCGGACGCGAGGCCCTCCGTCGATTGGTTTTGATCTAATAAAAGCACTCATCCCATCACTGGTCAGAGTTCTGATTGCATGTATTAGCTCTAGAATTACCACAGTTATCCAAGTAACTGAGTAAGATCTAAGGAACCAAAACTGATATATTGAGCCATTCGCGGTATCGCCTTAATACGGCTTGCACTGAGACATGCATGGCTTAATCTTTGAGACAAGCATATAACTACTGGCAGGATCAACCAGGGAGCTTCTTTTGTTTATAAGGAAAAACCTCTAC
>NC_087150.1:35000-37500 GCF_030705265.1 Helicoverpa armigera | reverse complement strand
GGAATTCCTCGTTTATGGGGGATAATTGCAAACCCCAATCCCCAGCACGAAGGAGTTTCAGCGGGTTGCCCGGGCCTCTAGGCCAGGAGAACATGCTGATTCCTTCAGTGTAGCGCGCGTGCGGCCCAGGACATCTAAGGGCATCACAGACCTGTTATTGCTCAATCTCGTGCGGCTCGAAGCCGCCGGTCCCTCTAAGAAGAATTTTAATACGTCGCCAGTGAGTTGCGTGACACGTGGCCACGCACACCTAAATGACGACGCCTATTTAGCAGGCTAGAGTCTCGTTCGTTACCGGAATTAACCAGACAAATCGCTCCACCAACTAAGAACGGCCATGCACCACCACCCACCGAATCAAGAAAGAGCTGTTAATCTGTCAATCCTTCCGGTGTCCGGGCCTGGTGAGATTTCCCGTGTTGAGTCAAATTAAGCCGCAGGCTCCACTCCTGGTGGTGCCCTTCCGTCAATTCCTTTAAGTTTCAGCTTTGCAACCATACTCCCCCCGGAGTCCAAAATCTTTGGTTTCCCGGAAGCTGCCCGCCGAGCCATTGTAGTAACGTCGGCGGATCGCTAGATGACATATTTACGGTTAGAACTAGGGCGGTATCTAATCGCCTTCGAACCTCTAACTTTCGTTCTTGATTGATGAAAACACCTTTGGCAAATGCTTGCTGATGTTCGTCTTGCGACGATCCAAGAATTTCACCTCTAACGTCGCAATACGAATGCCCCAGTTATCCCTATTAATCATTACCTCGGAGTTCTGAAAACCAACAAAATAGAACCGAGATCATATTCTATTATTCCATGCACGAAATATTCAAGCAGCATTTTGAGCCCGCTTTGAGCACTCTAATTTGTTCAAAGTAAAATTGTCGGCCCACCTCGACACTCACCGAAGAGCACCGCGATAGGATTTTGATATTGAACCGGCGTATTACCGCCGGCTCACCGGCGATATGCTCCGCAGACGTGTCAGTATCACCGCGGATGCGGTGCACCGACAGCGCGGCGCACAAATGCAACTACGAGCTTTTAACCGCAACAATTTTGGTATACGCTATTGGGCTGGAATTACCGCGGCTGCTGGCACCAGACTTGCCCTCAATTGTTCCTCGTTAAAATATTTAAAGTGTACTCATTCCGATTACGAGGCCTCGTAAGAGTCCCGTATCGTTATTTTTCGTCACTACCTCCCCGTGCCGGGAGTGGGTAATTGCGCGCCTGCTGCCTTCCTTGGATGTGGTAGCCGTTTCTCAGGCTCCCTCTCCGGAATCGAACCCTGATTCCCCGTTACCCGTGACAACCATGGTAGTCGCAGAAACTACCATCGAAAGTTGATAAGGCAGACATTTGAAAGATGCGTCGCCGGTACTGGACCATGCGATCGGCAAAAGTTATCCAGATTCATCAAAATTAACGACTTCGGACGCGAGGCCCTCCGTCGATTGGTTTTGATCTAATAAAAGCACTCATCCCATCACTGGTCAGAGTTCTGATTGCATGTATTAGCTCTAGAATTACCACAGTTATCCAAGTAACTGAGTAAGATCTAAGGAACCAAAACTGATATATTGAGCCATTCGCGGTATCGCCTTAATACGGCTTGCACTGAGACATGCATGGCTTAATCTTTGAGACAAGCATATAACTACTGGCAGGATCAACCAGGGAGCTTCTTTTGTTTATAAGGAAAAACCTCTACCGCGCGCGCGCGCGCGCCCACCGACGGTGTCCGCCGGCTGCGCGCGCACACGATCTAGGTCCTCCCTCGTCCCGGGCGTTCGCGATCGTTACAATACGCGAACGGCACCGGGCGAGCTCTGAAATGTTTTTTAAGGTGTGTAACCGATGGTGCACAACACGACAACAATGTTGAGTGCTGCGCGCCACCTGGTTCACAAGCGCGCTCGCACGTCTGAACGGGTAATGTCTCAACTCGTCACAGACGCGACTCGCACGACGAGGGCGTTGACGCCCCGATGATGAACGTTCGTAACGAGACTGAATGTTCACGTGTGTAAAATCTGTTGACACGATCGCGAGACATCCATGCACGATTACGCCCGGATTCTATAGAGCGCCTCACATATAACTTTTGTATTGTTCGAATCGACGCGAAGCACACTGTTGACACGCGTCCGAGCGTCTGGTACAGTGTACTGTCGCGTCTCATCATGCAAAATAATTAATACGACCGTTCTCGTCCGGACACGCATAAGACACGATCCGTCGGTCGACACAGTTCATTCAACAACTACATATTCACTACAAAAACGACGAAGTCTTTGGCGTCGAACATAGCCCCCAACTACATTATTGTATTATAAAAATAACACTGGAAAAGTGTACATCAACCACCAGATGAGCACACACAACTTGTGTATTTCATAAAATACAACATGTAGACGAGCGCTGCCCGTCGTCGCACAACACCGTCGTCGTCGTAGCAAGTAGCGCGTTTTGCACGTCGAAGCGAATGCGCCTGCGCGGATCG
>NC_087150.1:10000-27500 GCF_030705265.1 Helicoverpa armigera | reverse complement strand
ATTCTATTATTCCATGCACGAAATATTCAAGCAGCATTTTGAGCCCGCTTTGAGCACTCTAATTTGTTCAAAGTAAAATTGTCGGCCCACCTCGACACTCACCGAAGAGCACCGCGATAGGATTTTGATATTGAACCGGCGTATTACCGCCGGCTCACCGGCGATATGCTCCGCAGACGTGTCAGTATCACCGCGGATGCGGTGCACCGACAGCGCGGCGCACAAATGCAACTACGAGCTTTTTAACCGCAACAATTTTGGTATACGCTATTGGGCTGGAATTACCGCGGCTGCTGGCACCAGACTTGCCCTCAATTGTTCCTCGTTAAAATATTTAAAGTGTACTCATTCCGATTACGAGGCCTCGTAAGAGTCCCGTATCGTTATTTTTCGTCACTACCTCCCCGTGCCGGGAGTGGGTAATTGCGCGCCTGCTGCCTTCCTTGGATGTGGTAGCCGTTTCTCAGGCTCCTCTCCGGAATCGAACCCTGATTCCCCGTTACCCGTGACAACCATGGTAGTCGCAGAAACTACCATCGAAAGTTGATAAGGCAGACATTTGAAAGATGCGTCGCCGGTACTGGACCATGCGATCGGCAAAGTTATCCAGATTCATCAAAATTAACGACTTCGGACGCGAGGCCCTCCGTCGATTGGTTTTGATCTAATAAAAGCACTCATCCCATCACTGGTCAGAGTTCTGATTGCATGTATTAGCTCTAGAATTACCACAGTTATCCAAGTAACTGAGTAAGATCTAAGGAACCAAAACTGATATATTGAGCCATTCGCGGTATCGCCTTAATACGGCTTGCACTGAGACATGCATGGCTTAATCTTTGAGACAAGCATATAACTACTGGCAGGATCAACCAGGAGCTTCTTTTGTTTATAAGGAAAAACCTCTACCGCGCGCGCGCGCTCACCGACGGTGTCCGCCGGCTGCGCGCGCACACGATCTAGGTCCTCCTCGTCCCGGGCGTTCGCGATCGTTACAATACGCGAACGGCACCGGGCGAGCTCTGAAATGTTTTTAAGGTGTGTAACCGATGGTGCACAACACGACAACAATGTTGAGTGCTGCGCGCCACCTGGTTCCAAGCGCGCTCGCACGTCTGAACGGGTAATGTCTCAACTCGTCACAGACGCGACTCGCACGACGAGGGCGTTGACGCCCCGATGATGAACGTTCGTAACGAGACTGAATGTTCACGTGTGTAAAATCTGTTGACACGATCGCGAGACATCCATGCACGATTACGCCCGGATTCTATAGAGCGCCTCACATATAACTTTGTATTGTTCGAATCGACGCGAAGCACACTGTTGACACGCGTCCGAGCGTCTGGTACAGTGTACTGTCGCGTCTCATCATGCAAAATAATTAATACGACCGTTCTCGTCCGGACACGCATAAGACACGATCCGTCGGTCGACACAGTTCATTCAACAACTACATATTCACTACAAAAACGACGAAGTCTTTGGCGTCGAACATAGCCCCCAACTACATTATTGTATTATAAAAATAACACTGGAAAAGTGTACATCAACCACCAGATGAGCACACACAACTTGTGTATTTCATAAAATACAACATGTAGACGAGCGCTGCCCGTCGTCGCACAACACCGTCGTCGTCGTAGCAAGTAGCGCGTTTTGCACGTCGAAGCGAATGCGCCTGCGCGGATCGTCTGTTACAACGACCGAACTGACGCTTCGCTTGACAATAGTGTGTCGCTGAGAATCCACACTATCGGTGGAGACGATCCGTATCTAGTGTCATGTCATGTCGTATATGTACATATGTCAATGTCAATGTCATGTGAGGTGCACCCTACCCTACCCTCCCCTCCCCTCCGTCAGTCACACCCTTAACCTCTCCCCCCCCCCCTCCCCCTCCCCACTGGTATTTTTTTTTTAAATCTCACAACTTTCTCTATGGTGTGGGGTTCGCGGGAGATGAGTGGGCGTGGGGGTGGGAGGAGGGAAGTGGGGAGGTATGTGGGAAGGTATTGGGTTGTGTACCAAAAACAAAAATGTATTATATTCCTGTGTCTCTGTCGCCCTTCCCCGTGACACCCTCTCCTCAACCCTCACCCGGTCCCCTTGCCCCTCCCGCATTGTTTTGTATTATAGTTTTATTGTTTGTATATTATACATAGATTGATTGGTCGGTCGGTCGGTTTTGACACGACATGAAAGGGCACAGGGCGGGGGTGGGAATGAGGTTGTTGAGTAGGAAGGACAAAAAATTAATAGTATAACCTGGACGCGGCCAGTTCGTCGTAAGCTGAGTGACAGTTGTGATTTATTGTAGACATTTGACATGTGTATTATTTGCTTGTCAAATCGTTGGTTCATTACTGTCATAGTGTCATATTTTTGTTGACAAGTCGCTATACATACCTATATAAACTGTCGAGCCCTGCATACTGAATACACTATATCACAGGAAATAATATATAAAGTAATACCTACCTTAGATTTTTAATTTTAGTAAATTGTGTACCTAACTATTGACTATTTAGTATAGTGACTATATGTAATTGTGTATGTAATATTATGATAACTATGTTAAAAGAATAATATTCGACAATAATTGTTCTGAGCTTTGATAGCCTGAAACACATGACATGTTTCAATAAACCCAGTTCGGGTGGTCCCTATGTTTTTTTATTTATTTTTTAAAATTAGATCAGTCTTAATATGGGTTATTCGTTGCCTGTATGTATGTATGTGTATCTGTATTATAAATGAATGATACCTATAATAAAAATAATATTGAAATAACAAGTGTTCACGTACATGATATTATGTTTAGTGAACAGATCAATATAAGCGAGTTGGCAGAGTCGTTTGTAGTTTTACATAAGTAGGTAATTTTCCTCCAACTTGAATGTATGTATATATATATACCTATAACAATAATAATGGTATTGTTTATTTATTTATTATGTTAATTAAATTTTATTAATAACTATGTAAGTGGTTATACATATATTTCATTTTGCTTATAGAAAAGAGAGAAATTATACTTTAAGTTTATAGCGCCCGTTCGTGTATTATACTAGAAACAAAACTAAACACTGTACACAACACATATTGTGTGCGTGTAACAGACGCACAAACGACATCGTCCTCGGACGAATCACCTGGCGTAGGGCTGAGTCTCAACAGATCGCAGCACGACGCTGCTCTACCGAGCACAACACCCCGCCAGGAACGGAAGTCGTCTACAGACTATTCCGAGCCCCGACATCGAACTGAGGTAAATTCGGACCTTCGGAGCCGTGATGCACGCGTTAAGCGGACAGCATCGATCTCCGCGATCCAAATGGGCTTCGACGTCGCACCTCACGTGGTGAAGCGCGACTAGTAAAGTCACATTGTTTAGAGCCTCCCGACTCTCGGGGCTCCACAGTGAGCATATCCTTGCCGGATTCGGCTAGGCTGGCTTCGGCCTTAGAGGCGTTCAGGCATAATCCCGCGGATGGTAGCTTCGCACCACCGGCCGCTCGGCCGAGTGCATGAACCAAATGTCCGAAACTGCGGTTCCTCTCGTACTGAGCAGTATTACTATCGCAACGACAAGCCATCAGTAGGGTAAAACTAACCTGTCTCACGACGGTCTAAACCCAGCTCACGTTCCCTTTTGATGGGTGAACAATCCAACGCTTGGCGAATTTTGCTTCGCAATGATAGGAAGAGCCGACATCGAAGGATCAAAAAGCAACGTCGCTATGAACGCTTGGCTGCCACAAGCCAGTTATCCCTGTGGTAACTTTTCTGGCACCTCTTGCTAAAAACTCTTTATACTAAAGGATCGATAGGCCGTGCTTTCGCAGTCCTATGCGTACTGAACATCTGGATCAAGCCAGCTTTTGCCCTTTTGCTCCACGCGAGGTTTCTGTCCTCGCTGAGCTGGCCTTAGGACACCTGCGTTATTCTTTGACAGATGTACCGCCCCAGTCAAACTACCCGCCTGGCAGTGTCCTCGAACCGGATCACGCGGGAGTTGTACGGCGACGAGCGTTGCCGCCACGTCGCCACTCTGCACGCTTGGAACGAAACACCGTGCGCCCGCCGATATTATCGACCGCGCACCGCTTCCGCCCAACCGAGTAAGTAATGAAACAATGAAAGTAGTGGTTTTTCAGCGACGATCGCGCGAACGATCTCCCACTTATGCTACACCTCTCATGTCTCCTTACAATGCCAGACTAGAGTCAAGCTCAACAGGGTCTTCTTTCCCCGCTGATTCTCCCAAGCCCGTTCCCTTGGCTGTGGTTTCGCTAGATAGTAGATAGGGACACTCCCACCACCTACCCATGGCCCTACCAACGCTCAGCGTTATACGGGCCGAAACGCGAGACGGCTGCGGACTTCCAGCTCCCTAGGCAATCTATTTTGGTTTCGTCCGCAGGCGCTTCTTGATCTCTCTACGGGTGCAGCACTGGTGTCCCTGAAGTTGCCTTCTCCCCATTCTGGGGCGGCATACTAGCGTATACCCCTCTCACGGGTAGAAACAGAATATAACGGCTTCGCTTCCCGACGCAGATCCGCGTCTATGTTGCTTCTATATATGTTCTTGCCTTGTGCCAGCCATGCGCGAAGTTTTTAAGCTGCCGGAAGTTGACCTCCGAGGAGACGAGATCGCAGTAGTATGCTGGTCCCTCCTCCGTGCGAGTGATCCCATCCATCATCTTTCGTCGCTGATCGTCATACAAAGGGCACCGCCACAAGACGTGGTCCAGACACTCATCCTCCTCACCGCAGTAGCACACACTAACCTCACACAGCTTCATGTCACATAACCTTTTGCGGAAACGGCTGGTCGGATGGGAACGATAGTCCGTTCGGCCAGGTTGCCCCGAGCCTAGCCGCCACGTCCGGAAAAAATCGATATAGTTCCCTACCCTTTTCCTCCTTTTCCCATCTCTGCTGCCACTTGGCCACAGCCTCCCTCTCGATAACCCTTTTCCCAGCCCTGAAAGCATCCCGAGGCAGTTCGCGAATGTCATCGATCTTGCCAGCACGTTCCACCTCGAGGTCCGCTGGTAGTACCCCGGCCAAGACCGGAAGTGCCGCTGTGCTAACGGATCGGTAGGCCTTCGTCAATAGAATGAGTGCAGGCCTTTGTGCCCTCTGTAGAACTGCCCTGACGGTATGAAAGTTCACGCGCCGCCACCAGCATCCCGCCGCGTACGTCACTATGGGAACAAAGATGCCCCTGTACAGCACCTTAAGGGCCCTGTACCGTACGCCCCAGGACGAGGCGGAGACGCGCGACATCTTACCCAAGCCAGCCGCAGCTCGCTCACCGATGGACTGGGCGTGCTCAGTGAATGAGAGGCTAGCGTCCACCACTACCCCCAGGACCCTTGTCGAGCGCACGCTTTTGACTGAGGCCCCATCGAGTCTGATCACAGGAGGACGCTTCGTCAGGCTCCCCTTCAAAGTCATGGAGTGTGACTTCGAAGGAGAGAACCCCAATCGGTTGCGGTAACCCCACCCAGAGATTAATGCCATGGCGCATGAGGCCGAGGCCTCAATGCCGGCTCGAGAGTTAGACTCGATGAGGACCGTCACATCATCCGCGTACGCGATTACCTGTACCCCAGTTGGGAATGGCAGCCTTAGAAGGTCGTCCAACAGCAGGTTCCAAAGTGAAGGTCCCACCACAGAGCCCTGCGGGCATCCCATGGTCGAAACCTTCCATGCAACGCTACTGCCTGCGAAGAGGCCCACTCGGCGATTGTTGAAGTAGGATGTTAGCAACCTGTACACGTTCGGCGGGCACCCACCTCTTTTGGCCTTCAGAAGGATCATGGGCCACCATGCATTATCGAAGGCCCCGGAGATGTCTAGGAAGACCGCTTGCACGTACTTGTAGTGGCTGCTCTGGACGGTGTTTATTATTGCATTCAGGGCAGTAAGTGTAGACTTGCCTCGAGAGAAACCGTGCTGACTTGACGATATTCCGCGCGAGATGGAGGGGGCGCATTGAAGAATAACCCGCTCCAAGATTTTGCCCAGGACCGGAAGGAGGGTGATGGGCCGATACGCTTTGGGATCGGTCAGAGGCTTGTCGTTCCCCTTCGGCAACACGATGAGCCTACCGTCCTTCCACGTATCGGGGAAGATTCCCTCAGCTACGCACATGCCAAACATGTGTGTCAGTTCGGCACCAGCCACCCGCCACACACGCCTGACAATGCCTGCCGTGATTCCATCGATTCCCGGAGCTGTGTTAGGTAGGTCCTTAACTATTTTCTCCAGCTCCTGATACGACAGAGGAGGCGCATCTCTACCAGAAGGTATGCAGGCGGCAGCCAGCCTCACCCGCCTGTGGTACGCCGTGTCCCGCGATGGATCATCGTCAGGGCACAAAGCGCCCACCAGGCCCAGCATGGCTCCGCCGACATCCGTTGCATAGCCTTCCGCAAGTTGGATGCCATTAACTATGTTTGAAGTTGGTCGGACTCTACCACTGGCCGCGCGATACGCCAAGCCCCATGGGTCTTGGTTGCCCGCGTCAGCCAGCCCGCGGAAAAAGTCGAGTTGCGCCTTCTCCATCGCTGCCCTATAGCTACTGCGACACTTATGAAATGCATACCTCGCGCTAGCTTCCCGAGCCCCGCCTGCCTTCCTTACATCCTGCCATGCTTTCCTTAACCTATTATTCTTTTTACGCAAGGTCTCTAGCGCAGGAGACCACCACTCATAACCTCTGGCTTTCTTACCATCGCCACACGTGCCCAAACATTCATCAGCCGTCCACGCGATTAATCGCGTGAACTCCTTACACACAGCATTTGCAGGCTTCGACCAGTCGATTGTCCCCACACGCTCCTGAATCCTAGCCTGGAATTGGCCCCAGTTCCCACTACGCTCCCGAAACCTCTTTGGCACGACCGACTGCTCTGCGGGAGGAGCGCTCGTGCGATGTCTCGTGCCGTGCAGGTTGAAGGTGATTAGTCGATGGTCGCTGCTGCTCGCGTCTTCGACGACTCTCCACTCGGTGACGTCTACACCGCGCGTCGTGATGGTCACATCAATGTTTGATTCCCCATTTGCAGTGCAGAATGTCCACGGCTGTCCTTCCACATTGTGAGTGTGAAGGTCGTGCGCCAGCAGAAAGCCCTCCATAAGTTCCCGTCTCCGGGTGACCTCGTACACTCTCCCAATATGTGGCGCGGCCAGAGATGCCAGGGGTGAATGCGTGTTGGCGTCGGCCCCAGCAGCACACGGTGTCGCTGAGTTCGGTACGCTCCCGAATGTTCAGGTGGGTGTTGATGTTGGCCCGAGTACTGAATATCGCTGGCTAGGTGGACTGACGCATCCCCAGACCAGGTGGCACGATGGAAGTGCGGGTTAGTCAGGTGCTGCAAGCACCGCACATGCCACCTCCGTACGGAGCCCGGGTATATGCCCTGCAGGCAGAGGCCCCTCCGGCAACGGCTGTTGGCGCGGCAGGGCCGCGGCAACCACCGGACCCGGGACTGACGTCCAGTTCCTCCTCCTCAGCAAGTCGGCAATTCGGCAGTAGCCACCACGGGCCACAAGATTCAGCTGCCCCACGCGAAGTTTCTGTGCCGATCGCCTGTTACCATGGTAGTGGTTGCGGCGATCAGTTTCTGTTCGTATCCGGCAGGACAGTCCCGCGATGCAGTGAGGTGATGCGGGCCTTCACTCCCAGACCAGTTTGCATGTAGCGCAGGTCGCGGCAGCGGCCTGGCACTCGGAGTTTTTTATTGCCCCTCCTCGCCGCATTTGCCACACACCATCATTTTGCCTACAATATTTTCGGGATGGCCATACATTTGTGGGCCGTCGTGCTTCGACCACATCCCGAAGCCAATAATATTTTTCCTTTGGTAGTGGTCTGTGCCGAAGCTCCTGCGACACCTGGCCAGAACAACGTTTCCCGTGCCGGTTCTTTTGAATACCAGCCGCAGCAGCTCCCTCCGTCTCCCGGAGTCCATGGGAGAAATCCTCCCTACGGGTTCTGCTCTTTTATGTCATCTAGGATGACCTCGTCCCGGAAGTTGTCATATCGACACGTCCAGCGCGATCGGCGGCTGCGCTCCGATATGGCTCCGCCGTACGGCGTGGGCGGTCGCCTTCTTGAGAGTGTCCGCGGCGGCAACGAGCAGTCTGGATGATCACACCAGCGTTGCCCACCTTGCGGACCCCACGGTTGTGATTCGGGTTGCATGGCAGTGTGCGCCGGTGGCATCAGCTGTCTTAATGACGCCGCGTTGGTCCTCCGCCGGGTAGATAGCCACCGCTGGCCCAGGAGAATGATTGTACCGGGCGGTTGTCTTGCCTGAAAATCTGGGGGCGTTCGCGGCGAAGGGGTAAGGCGCAGCAGGCTCGGCGACGGCGGTGACAGGAGGCGCTGCGCGGCGGCACCTCAGCAGCAGCAAGGCGCAGCGTGAGGTGCGTCACCACTGCGACAGGCGCTCGGTTGTGAACCAATGGCGGCAATCGTCCCCTTATGAGCGCTCCTGCTGCACCGCCTCCATGACCCCCTGTGTCTGGCCGTTTGCCATCCCGGCCAGTTGCTCAGGGGCGTCCGCGAACTGGTCGACTTCAGGGGCTTAGGGCTGACGTGGGGTACAGCTGGGCTGGCCGATCTGCCCGAGCAGAAGGCCCTTTAACAGTGGGACTTCCTTGTTCCTTTCACTGTTCTGCGGCTGCCTGCGCCTCCTGTACACCTCTTCTGGTGAGCTTAGGTGCCGCTTCTCGCCCGGCTGTGGCAGCGTTCCAGCTACTGCCGCGCTGGTCCTTAGCCGGTGTTGTTTCATTGGCACAGGTTGTCCAGTGAGTCTGCCGGAGGTAAGGCACGCATGCTAGACTATGGTGTACGCGCCAGCGGTGGCGGGGGCAGTATGGCCTTCCCTCCCGTTGCATTCAGGGAGCGCCAGTCCTCCTCCTTCTCTCGCAGCGCAGCCTCAACCAGGGCCCGCTGCTGTCGTCGGCATTCCTCGTCCTCGTCCATGCCGTCAGTAAGTTAAAAACTAATACACGAACAGGTCCGCCGTCACTAGCTGGTCGTTTAATACACGAACGGGTCCGCCGTCACTTAGGTGGTCGTTTAATACACGAACAGGTCCGCCGTCACAGGTGGTCGTTTAATACACGAACAGGTCCGCCGTCACCAACTGGTCCTTTAATGCACGAACAGGTCCGTCTTCACTAGCTGGTTGTTTAATACACGAATAGGTCTGCTGTCACAACTCGCTGATTTTGCACAGATTTTTGCTAAGTCCGTGTACGGAAAATTGCGGGGACCGATCACATGGACCCCTGCGTCAGCCTACTTAGTGAGCACCGTCTCCGCGTCGTCGCCAGCCGCCGCGAAATTTTCTAAGTCCTGGAAAATCACTCACCAGACTCCTGAATCTCGGGGTAGCTATGGGAGATCACCCAGGACCCACCGCACCGCCCAGCTGGGGTTTCCAGGGGAGTGAAACTTGGGGGACAAAACGTCACCGCGTTATAGTGTCACTGTCACACTAACAATATTAAACGTCACTGTCGCACTTATACCTAAAAACGTCACTATCGCACTAATCGAGTGTCACTGTCACAGAAGTTTCCCGCACTACACACCAGATGTCACTATCACGAGGGATGGGGGGGGAAATGTCAACACCTCCGCCCACTTGATATTCGCACCCGCTCTATCCCCAATATGGCGCCGGCGCTATATGGCACTTGCCACAAGATAGTACGGGAGGCAGCGATATTTTGCATCAACCAATGCTAAACCGGATAAAATAATCACGCACGGAGCTCCGCACACGTCCCGCTCGCCTTGGTGTGGCAGCAGATAGTAGATAGGGACAGTGGGAATCGTTAATCCATTCATGCGCGTCACTAATTAGATGACGAGGCATTTGGCTACCTTAAGAGAGTCATAGTTACTCCCGCCGTTTACCCGCGCTTGCTTGAATTTCTTCACGTTGACATTCAGAGCACTGGGCAGAAATCACATTGCGTCAACACCCGCGAGGGCCATCGCAATGCTTTGTTTTAATTAGACAGTCGGATTCCCCTTGTCCGTGCCAGTTCTGAGCTGACCGTTGAACGGCGGTCGTACAGAACCGCGCCGATCGCGCACGAGACGAAACCGACACGGCCTTACGGCTAGAAGATCCGCGGAAGGCCGGAACGCGGGTCCGGATTCCGCCCCAGCGCCCCGAGACGCCAGAGCATCGACCAGGCCCGGCACCGGCCGCATCCGCTTCCGTCCAAACCCGACACGCCCCGGTCCTCAGAGCCAATCCTTATTCCGAAGTTACGGATCAATTTGCCGACTTCCCTTACCTACATTATTCTATCGACTAGAGGCTCTTCACCTTGGAGACCTGCTGCGGATATGGGTACGAACCGGCGCGACATCTCCACGTACATCCCTCACCTGAATTTTCAAGGTCCGCAGAGTATCCGGACACCGCCGCAAATGCGGTGCTCTTCGCGTTCCGAACCATATCTCCCTTCTATAGGATTCCATGGAACTCGAACGCTCAGGCAGAAGAAACTCTTCCCGGACCTCTCGGCGGCGTCTTCAGGCCACTTTGGGTTACCCGTCGAACACTCGCTGTAAAACGAGGGAACGATTATTGAAACGGTTCCGCTGCCGGGTTCCGGAATAGGAACCGGATTCCCTTCGCTCAAAGGGCGTTATTTATCCATTCGAACACACATAGACAAGTATATGATATCGTTTTGAAAAACACGCCACATCGACATAAGATTTCTCCTTGAGCTTAGGATCGACTGACTCGCGGCAGCTACTGTTCACGCGAAACCCTTCTCCACGTCAGTCCTCCAGGGCCTCGCTGGAGTATTTGCTACTACCACCAAGATCTGCACCGACGGAGGCTCCAAGCGGGCTCACGCCCAGACCCTTCTGCGCTCTCCGCCGCGCACGTCCTACTCGTTACGGCTTAATGACGTCACAAAGAACGTCGCACATGCCCGTAACGGTAGTGTATAGGCAAAACGCTTCAGCGCCATCCATTTCAGGGCTGGTTGCTTCGGCAGGTGAGTCGTTGCACACTCCTTAGCGGATTCCGACTTCCATGGCCACCGTCCTGCTGTCATGAGCGACCAACGCCTTTCATGGTGTCCCATGAGCGTTTTTTAGGCGCCTTAACACTACGTTTGGTTCATCCCACAGCGCCAGTTCTGCTTACAAAATTGGCCCACTTGGCACCGTCATCAGATCTCCGGCTTCATCGTTCGAGTAAGCCGGAGTACTCCACTTTAAAGTTTGAGAATAGGTTGAGGTCGTTTCGGCCCCAATGCCTCTAATCATTCGCTTTACCGGATGAGACTGTTCAAATCGACGCCAGCTATCCTGAAACTTCGGACGGAACCAGCTACTAGATGGTTCGATTAGTCTTTCGCCCCTATACCCAGTTCCGACGATCGATTTGCACGTCAGAATCGCTACGGTCCTCCATCAGGGTTTCCCTGACTTCGACCCTGACCAGGCATAGTTCACCATCTTTCGGGTCCCAGCATTTATGCTCAGAGCGCGCCTGCATTCACGGATTGGAAACGAGACGCCTCGGGAGTGCGAGATCGACCTAGATCGACGCTCCATCCTCCCTGGCGCGCGGCAAGCGCGCTAACGCCTTTTCGTTGCGCCTTTCAGTTTAATTATCTCAATGACTCGCATACATGCTAGACTCCTTGGTCCGTGTTTCAAGACGGGTCCTGCGAGTGCCGAAACTGAATCATCGCAGACAGAGACGCGCACAGTCCGAGACAGCACGGCGGCGACAGCGAACGCGCCGCACCTACGTCCGCACTGAGGCGTAGACGTTGGATACGACGTTGACTTGCGTCGGGCCGGACGCGTCATAAACGCGTGCGCGATTCGTCAGAACTACCGTCCGACGGCCGGTCGGCCACCGTCGCGGTCCCATCACCCCGTGAAGGGCAGCAGGGCTCCCGTACGGCGCTTAGACCGACATCGAACGGGTCGCGATGTATTTACTAAGAGTGCACGCCGTCCGCGGACGTCGACGGACGCGACCCGTGCCTACCGATCGAAACCGGCGACATCGAGGCGCGCGTCCGTACGCCGAGGAATGACGATGAATCTCTCCGTTCGTTCATTCGAGTTTCGCAGGTTTACCCTGAACGGTTTCACGTACTCTTGAACTCTCTCTTCAAAGTTCTTTTCAACTTTCCCTCACGGTACTTGTTCGCTATCGGTCTCGCGGTAATATTTAGCCTTAGATGGAGTTTACCACCCACTTAGGGCTGCACTCTCAAGCAACCCGACTCTAAGGAGAGTCCCTCTCGCCACGGTCCTCCGTCGCTACGGGCCTGGCACCCTCTGCGGAAAACGGCCCCGTTCAAGACGAACTTGGACAGGAGCGACCGCGACGAAAGCGGAACCTCCGAACACCACATCTCCCGCCGCCTGAACAGCGGCGGGATTCAGTCTGGGCTTCATTCCTGTTCGCTCGCCGCTACTAAGGAAATCCTGGTTAGTTTCTTTTCCTCCGCTTACTAATATGCTTAAATTCGGCGGGTGATCCTCCCTGATCTGAGGGCCAACGATAAAAATGAGGCAGACGCGATATCCGTCAGCGTTACGACGACGCAATCGAACTGCGTACCGTGCGTGAACACGAACAGAACGACGACGGCGTCGATGCGCTCTTCGGACGTCGGAGTCCGCCTACTGATTGGTCGTTGCACGCAAGTGAGTTTGCATTCGCTGGCGTCTCACGCTAAAGCGGACGACACAAGATAAACACGGCTACACGCATCGCAGCCCCTCTGGTATTGTAACACACCGAAGGTCGCGAACAGGCGTGAGTATAATACCTACTCGCGTAGGTATACACACTCACGTACGCCGCTACCGTGCGTCCGCGCACGCGTACACGCGCGCGCCTTTTAAGGGCGGCGCGCGAGCACACAACGCGTTCGACACGAATGCATACACGCAATACAACAACCGTACTATATTTGAACGGACAACGCCGACGAGCACCCACCGCAGACGCGGGCGCGCCCGTTGACGCAGAACCGTCATGTGCGCCGCCGCGCGCACACACGAGTGTTAATCGTGTGCGCGCGCGCTCGCGCAATGTGGCATTGTTGTTTTATACAGCCGGCCCTCAGACAGGTGGTCCTGGATGTGTCTCCACGGACCGCAATGTGCGTTCGAAATGTCGATGTTCAAATGTGTCCTGCAGTTCACACTATGACGCGCAGTTAACTGCGTTCTTCATCGACCCGCGGCCAGTGATCCACCGTCCAGGGTAATAGTTTTAAATTACCGCTGTTTGCGTAATCTAGTGTTACATTAAATTGACTTGTGAGTGTGTATTTTATATACACGTGTGTTTGTATGTATAAAAATAAAATGATATCATCCCACCGCGTTGCAAGGGACTTGTGTTTGATTGTTAACGAACGCGTGCATGCAGACACTCGGGGACGCGGATTTTTGTGTTTTGTGTACCCTTCTGCGTGTCGTGCGCATGACGCGACGCGAGACACATAACGACGGACGAGCGCGACGAACAACACCGAATCATCGGCTATTCAACGCACAGCGTCCGTTCGAATCTGTGTCCTCTAGTGGTGTGGATTATTGTTTACGTTATAACACGCGCGTCGCGAGCCAGTCGCGTCTTGCGTTTACACGTTAATGATCCTTCCGCAGGTTCCCCTACGGAAACCTTGTTACGACTTTTACTTCCTCTAAATGATCAAGTTTGGTCAACTTCCCAGCAACGCCGACGGCCGTGAAGCCACCGCGTGTCGGTCCGAAGACCTCACTAAATCATTCAATCGGTAGTAGCGACGGGCGGTGTGTACAAAGGGCAGGGACGTAATCAACGCGAGCTTATGACTCGCGCTTACTAGGAATTCCTCGTTTATGGGGATAATTGCAAACCCAATCCCAGCACGAAGGAGTTTCAGCGGGTTGCCAGGCCTCTAGGCCAGGAGAACATGCTGATTCCTTCAGTGTAGCGCGATGCGGCCCAGGACATCTAAGGGCATCACAGACCTGTTATTGCTCAATCTCGTGCGGCTCGAAGCCGCCGGTCCCTCTAAGAATTTTAATACGTCGCCAGTGAGTTGCGTGACACGTGGCCACGCACACTAAATGACGACGCCTATTTGAGCTAGAGTCTCGTTCGTTACCGGAATTAACCAGACAAATCGCTCCACCAACTAAGAACGGCCATGCACCACCACCCACCGAATCAAGAAGAGCTGTTAATCTGTCAATCCTTCCGGTGTCCGGGCCTGGTGAGATTTCCCGTGTTGAGTCAAATTAAGCCGCAGGCTCCACTCCTGGTGGTGCCCTTCCGTCAATTCCTTTAAGTTTCAGCTTTGCAACCATACTCCCCGGGTCCAAAATCTTTGGTTTCCCGGAAGCTGCCCGCCGAGCCATTGTAGTAACGTCGGCGGATCGCTAGATGACATATTTACGGTTAGAACTAGGGGCGGTATCTAATCGCCTTCGAACCTCTAACTTTCGTTCTTGATTGATGAAAACACCTTTGGCAAATGCTTTCGCTGATGTTCGTCTTGCGACGATCCAAGAATTTCACCTCTAACGTCGCAATACAGATGCCCCCAGTTATCCTATTAATCATTACCTCGGAGTTCTGAAAACCAACAAAATAGAACCGAGATCATATTCTATTATTCCATGCACGAAATATTCAAGCAGCATTTTGAGCCCGCTTTGAGCACTCTAATTTGTTCAAAGTAAAATTGTCAGCCCACCTCGACACTCACCGAAGAGCACCGCGATAGGATTTTGATATTGAACCGGCGTATTACCGCCGGCTCACGGCTGATATGCTCCGCAGACGTGTCAGTATCACCGCGGATGCGGTGCACCGACAACGGCGCACAAATGCAACTACGAGCTTTTTAACCGCAACAATTTTGGTATACGCTATTGGGCTGGAATTACCGCGGCTGCTGGCACCAGACTTGCCCTCAATTGTTCCTCGTTAAAATATTTAAAGTGTACTCATTCCGATTACGAGGCCTCGTAAGAGTCCCGTATCGTTATTTTTCGTCACTACCTCCCCGTGCCGGGAGTGGGTAATTTGCGCGCCTGCTGCCTTCCTTGGATGTGGTAGCCGTTTCTCAGGCTCCCTCTCCGGAATCGAACCCTGATTCCCCGTTACCCGTGACAACCATGGTAGTCGCAGAAACTACCATCGAAAGTTGATAAGGCAGACATTTGAAGATGCGTCGCCGGTACTGGACCATGCGATCGGCAAAAGTTATCCAGATTCATCAAAATTAACGACTTCGGACGCGAGGCCCTCCGTCGATTGGTTTTGATCTAATAAAGCACTCATCCCATCACTGGTCAGAGTTCTGATTGCATGTATTAGCTCTAGAATTACCACAGTTATCCAAGTAACTGAGTAAGATCTAAGGAACCAAAACTGATATATTGAGCCATTCGCGGTATCGCCTTAATACGGCTTGCACTGAGACATGCATGGCTTAATCTTTGAGACAAACATATAACTACTGGCAGGATCAACCAGGGAGCTTCTTTTGTTTATAAGGAAAAACCTCTACCGCGCGCGCGCCCACCGACGGTGTCCGCCGGCTGCGCGCGCGCACACGATCTAGGTCCTCCCTCGTCCCGGGCGTTCGCGATCGTTACAATACGCGAACGGCACCGGGCGAGCTCTGAAATGTTTTTTAAGGTGTGTAACCGATGGTGCACAACACGACAACAATGTTGAGTGCTGCGCGCCACCTGGTTCTACGCGCGCTCGCACGTCTGAACGGGTAATGTCTCAACTCGTCACAGACGCGACTCGCACGACGAGGGCGTTGACGCCCCGATGATGAACGTTCGTAACGAGACTGAATGTTCACGTGTGTAAAATCTGTTGACACGATCGCGAGACATCCATGCACGATTACGCCCGGATTCTATAGAGCGCCTCACATATAACTTTTGTATTGTTCGAATCGACGCGAAGCACTGTTGACACGCGTCCGAGCGTCTGGTACAGTGTACTGTCGCGTCTCATCATGCAAAATAATTAATACGACCGTTCTCGTCCGGACACGCATAAGACACGATCCGTCGGTCGACACAGTTCATTCAACAACTACATATTCACTACAAAAACGACGAAGTCTTTGGCGTCGAACATAGCCCCCAACTACATTATTGTATTATAAAAATAACACTGGAAAAGTGTACATCAACCACCAGATGAGCACACACAACTTGTGTATTTCATAAAATACAACATGTAGACGAGCGCTGCCCGTCGTCGCACAACACCGTCGTCGTCGTAGCAAGTAGCGCGTTTTGCACGTCGAAGCGAATGCGCCTGCGCGGATCGTCTGTTACAACGACCGAACTGACGCTTCGCTTGACAATAGTGTGTCGCTGAGAATCCACACTATCGGTGGAGACGATCCGTATCTAGTGTCATGTCATGTCGTATATGTACATATGTCAATGTCAATGTCATGTGAGGTGCACCCTACCCTACCCTCCCCTCCCCTCCGTCAGTCACACCCTTGCCTCTCCCCCTCCCCTCCCCTGGTATTTTTTTAAATCTCACAACTTTCTCTATGGTGTGGGGTTCGCGGGAGATGAGTGGGCGTGGGGGTGAGGAAGAAAGAGGTGAAGTATGTGGGAGGTATTGGGTTGTGTACCAAAAAAACAAAAAAATGTATTATATTCCTGTGTCTCTGTCGCCCTTCCCCCGTGACACCCTCTCCCCCTCAACCCCCCCCCCCTCCTCACCCGGTCCCCTTGCCCCTCCCCGCATTGTTTTTGTATTATAGTTTTATTGTTTGTATATTATACATAGATTGATTGGTCGGTCGGTCGGTTTTGACACGACATGAGGAGCACAGGGCGGGGTGGGGTGGGGTTGTTGAGGGTAGGAAGGGACTTAAAAAATTAATAGTATAACCTGGACGCGGCCAGTTCGTCGTAAGCTGAGTGACAGTTGTGATTTATTGTAGACATTTGACATGTGTATTATTTGCTTGTCAAATCGTTGGTTCATTACTGTCATAGTGTCATATTTTTGTTGACAAGTCGCTATACATACCTATATAAACTGTCGAGCCCTGCATACTGAATACACTATATCACAGGAAATAATATATAAAGTAATACCTACCTTAGATTTTTAATTTTAGTAAATTGTGTACCTAACTATTGACTATTTAGTATAGTGACTATATGTAATTGTGTATGTAATATTATGATAACTATGTTAAAAAGAATAATATTCGACAATAATTGTTCTGAGCTTTGATAGCCTGAAACACATGACATGTTTCAATAAACCCAGTTCGGGTGGTCCCTATGTTTTTTTTTTATTTATTTTTTTAAAATTAGATCAGTCTTAATATGGGTTATTCGTTGCCTGTATGTATGTATGTGTATCTGTATTATAAATGAATGATACCTATAATAAAAATAATATTGAAATAA
>NC_087150.1:0-5000 GCF_030705265.1 Helicoverpa armigera | reverse complement strand
GTGTGTTTTATGTATAAAAATAAAATGATATCATCCCACCGCGTTGCAAGGGACTTGTGTTTGATTGTTAACGAACGCGTGCATGCAGACACTCGGGGACGCGGATTTTGTGTTTTGTGTACCCTTCTGCGTGTCGTGCGCATGACGCGACGAAACACAACGACGGACGAGCGCGACGAACAACACCGAATCATCGGCTATTCAACGCACAGCGTCCGTTCGAATCTGTGTCCTCTAGTGGTGTGTGGATTATTGTTTACGTTATAACACGCGCGTCGCGAAACCAGTCGCGTCTTGCGTTTACACGTTAATGATCCTTCCGCAGGTTCCCCTACGGAAACCTTGTTACGACTTTTACTTCCTCTAAATGATCAAGTTTGGTCAACTTCCCAGCAACGCCGACGGCCGTGAAGCCACCGCGTGTCGGTCGAAGACCTCACTAAATCATTCAATCGGTAGTAGCGACGGGCGGTGTGTACAAAGGGCAGGGACGTAATCAACGCGAGCTTATGACTCGCGCTTACTAGGAATTCCTCGTTTATGGGGATAATTGCAAACCCCAATCCCCAGCACGAAGAGTTTCAGCGGGTTGCCCGGGCCTCTAGGCCAGGAGAACATGCTGATTCCTTCAGTGTAGCCGCGTGCGGCCCAGGACATCTAAGGGCATCACAGACCTGTTATTGCTCAATCTCGCGGCTCGAAGCCGCCGGTCCCTCTAAGAGAATTTTAATACGTCGCCAGTGAGTTGCGTGACACGTGGCCACACACACCTAAATGACGACGCTATTTAACAGGCTAGAGTCTCGTTCGTTACCGGAATTAACCAGACAAATCGCTCCACCAACTAAGAACGGCCATGCACCACCACCCACCGAATCAAGAAAGAGCTGTTAATCTGTCAATCCTTCCGGTGTCCGGGCCTGGTGAGATTTCCCGTGTTGAGTCAAATTAAGCCGCAGGCTCCACTCCTGGTGGTGCCCTTCCGTCAATTCCTTTAAGTTTCAGCTTTGCAACCATACTCCCCGGAGTCCAAAATCTTTGGTTTCCCAGGCTGCCCGCCGAGCCATTGTAGTAACGTCGGCGGATCGCTAGATGACATATTTACGGTTAGAACTAGGGCGGTATCTAATCGCCTTCGAACCTCTAACTTTCGTTCTTGATTGATGAAAACACCTTTGGCAAATGCTTTCGCTGATGTTCGTCTTGCGACGATCCAAGAATTTCACCTCTAACGTCGCAATACAGATGCCCCAGTTATCCTATTAATCATTACCTCGGAGTTCTGAAAACCAACAAAATAGAACCGAGATCATATTCTATTATTCCATGCACGAAATATTCAAGCAGCATTTTGAGCCCGCTTTGAGCACTCTAATTTGTTCAAAGTAAAATTGTCAGCCCACCTCGACACTCACCGAAGAGCACCGCGATAGGATTTTGATATTGAACCGGCGTATTACCGCCGGCTCTGCGGCGATATGCTCCGGTGATGTCAGTATCACCGCGGATGCGGTGCACCACAGCGCGGCGCACAAATGCAACTACGAGCTTTTTAACCGCAACAATTTTGGTATACGCTATTGGGCTGGAATTACCGCGGCTGCTGGCGCCAGACTTGCCCTCAATTGTTCCTCGTTAAAATATTTAAAGTGTACTCATTCCGATTACGAGGCCTCGTAAGAGTCCCGTATCGTTATTTTTCGTCACTACCTCCCCGTGCCGGGGTGGGTAATTTGCGCGCCTGCTGCCTTCCTTGGATGTGGTAGCCGTTTCTCAGGCTCCCTCTCGGAATCGAACCCTGATTCCCCGTTACCCGTGACAACCATGGTAGTCGCAGAAACTACCATCGAAAGTTGATAAGGCAGACATTTGAAGATGCGTCGCCGGTACTGGACCATGCGATCGGCAAAAGTTATCCAGATTCATCAAAATTAACGACTTCGGACGCGAGGCCCTCCGTCGATTGGTTTTGATCTAATAAAGCACTCATCCCATCACTGGTCAAGGTTCTGATTGCATGTATTAGCTCTAGAATTACCACAGTTATCCAAGTAACTGAGTAAGATCTAAGGAACCAAAACTGATATATTGAGCCATTCGCGGTATCGCCTTAATACGGCTTGCACTGGAGACATGCATGGCTTAATCTTTGAGACAAGCATATAACTACTGGCAGGATCAACCAGGGAGCTTCTTTTGTTTATAAGGAAAAACCTCTACCGCGCGCGCGCACCATACCGACGGTGTCCGCCGGCTGCGCGCGCGCACGATCTAGGTCTCCCTCGTCCCGGGCGTTCGCGATCGTTACAATACGCGAACGGCACCGGGCGAGCTCTGAAATGTTTTTAAGATGTGTAACCGATGGTGCACAACACGACAACAATGTTGAGTGCTGCGCGCCACCTGGTTCACAAGCGCGCTCGCACGTCTGAACGGGTAATGTCTCAACTCGTCACAGACGCGACTCGCACGACAGGGCGTTGACGCCCCGATGATGAACGTTCGTAACGAGACTGAATGTTCACGTGTGTAAAATCTGTTGACACGATCGCGGGAGACATCCATGCACGATTACGCCCGGATTCTATAGAGCGCCTCACATGCTTTGTATTGTTCGAATCGACGCAGAAGCACACTGTTGACACGCGTCCGAGCGTCTGGTACAGTGTACTGTCGCGTCTCATCATGCAAAATAATTAATACGACCGTTCTCGTCCGGACACGCATAAGACACGATCCGTCGGTCGACACAGTTCATTCAACAACTACATATTCACTACAAAACGACGAAGTCTTTGGCGTCGAACATAGCTAACTACATGTATTATAAAATAACACTGGAAAAGTGTACATCAACCACCAGATGAGCACACACAACTTGTGTATTTCATAAAATACAACATGTAGACGAGCGCTGCCGTCGTCGCACAACACCGTCGTCGTCGTAGCAAGTAGCGCGTTTTGCACGTCGAAGCGAATGCGCCTGCGCGGATCGTCTGTTACAACGACCGAACTGACGCTTCGCGGACAATAATGTGTCGCTGAGAATCCACACTATCGGTGGAGACGATCCGTATCTAGTGTCATGTCATGTCGTATATGTACATATGTCAATGTCAATGTCATGTGAGGTGCACCCTACCCTACCCTCCCTCCCCTCCGTCAGTCACACCCTTAACCTCTCCCCCTCCCCTCCCACTGGTATTTTTTTTAAATCTCACAACTTTCTCTATGGTGTGGGGTTCGCGGGAGATGAGTGGGCGTGGGGTGGGGAGGGAGGAAGAGGTGGGGAGTATTGGGAGGTATTGGGTTGTGTACCAAAAACAAAAATGTATTATATTCCTGTGTCTCTGTCACCCTTCCCCGTGACACCCTCTCCCCTCAACCTCCTCACCCGGTCCCCTTGCCCCTCCCGCATTGTTTTGTATTATAGTTTTATTGTTTGTATATTATACATAGATTGATTGGTCGGTCGGTCGGTTTTGACACGACATGAAAGGGCACAGGGCAGGGTGGGGTGGAGTTGTTGAGTAGGAAGGACTTAAAAATTAATAGTATAACCTGGACGCGGCCAGTTCGTCGTAAGCTGAGTGACAGTTGTGATTTATTGTAGACATTTGACATGTGTATTATTTGCTTGTCAAATCGTTGGTTCATTACTGTCATAGTGTCATATTTTGTTGACAAGTCGCTATACATACCTATATAAACTGTCGAGCCCTGCATACTGAATACACTATATCACAGGAAATAATATATAAAGTAATACCTACCTTAGATTTTTAATTTTAGTAAATTGTGTACCTAACTATTGACTATTTAGTATAAGTGACTATATGTAATTGTGTATGTAATATTATGATAACTATGTTAAAAGAATAATATTCGACAATAATTGTTCTGAGCTTTGATAGCCTGAAACACATGACATGTTTCAATAAACCCAGTTCGAATTGGTCCCTATGTTTTTTTATTTATTTTTAAAATTAGATCAGTCTTAATATGGGTTATTCGTTGCCTGTATGTATGTATGTGTATCTGTATTATAAATGAATGATACCTATAATAAAAATAATATTGAAATAACAAGTGTTCACGTACATGATATTATGTTTAGTGAACAGATCAATATAAGCGAGTTGGCAGAGTCGTTTGTAGTTTTACATAAGTAGGTAATTTTCCTCCAACTTGAATGTATGTATATATATATACCTATAACAATAATAATGGTATTGTTTATTTATTTATTATGTTAATTAAATTTTATTAATAACTATATAAGTGGTTATACATATTTCATTTTGCTTATAGAAAAGAGAAGAGAAATTATACTTTAAGTTTATAGCGCCCCCGTTATTATACTAGAAACAAAAACTAAACACTGTACACAACACATATTGTGTGCGTGTAACAGACGCACAAACGACATCGTCCTCGGACGAATCACCTGGCGTAGGGCTGAGTCTCAACAGATCGCAGCACGACGCTGCTCTACCGAGCACAACACCCCGCCAGGAACGGAAGTCGTCTACAGACTATTCCGAGCCCCGACATCGAACTGAGGTAAATTCGGACCTTCGGAGCCGTGATGCGCGTTAAGCGGACAGCATCGATCTCCGCGATCAAATGGGCTTCGACGTCGCACCTCACGTGGTGAAGCGCGACTAGTAAAGTCACATTGTTTAGAGCCTCCGACTCTCGGGGGCTCCACAGTGAGCATATCCTTGCCGGATTCGGCTAGGCTGGCTTCGGCCTTAGGGCGTTCAGGCATAATCCCGCGGATGGTAGCTTCGCACCACCGGCCGCTCGGCCGAGTGCATGAACCAAATGTCCGAAACTGCGGTTCCTCTCGTACTGAGCAGTATTACTATCGCAACGACAAGCCATCAGTAGGGTAAAACTAACCTGTCTCACGACGGTCTAAACCCAGCTCACGTTCCCTTTTGATGGGTGAACAATCCAACGCTTGGCGAATTTTGCTTCGCAATGATAGGAAGAGC